>NC_081191.1:34711202-34728702 GCF_902713425.1 Acipenser ruthenus | reverse complement strand
TGAGCACGTCTGTATATATATATATATATATATATGTGTGTGTGTATATATGTATATATGTGTATATATATATATATATATATATATATATATATATATATATATCAGTACTGTGCAAAAGTTTTAGGCAGGTGTGAAAAAATGCTGTAAAGTAAGAATGCTTTCAAAAATAGACATGTTAAGGTAAAGGGTGATCACACCAAATGTATATATATATAATCTATCGATTTGCTGGCACAAACAAACACAGGAAATAAAATTAATTAAAGACTAGGCTTTTTTTTTTTTTTTTTTTTAAATATGTAATTTTTTTAATTTTTTTTTGTTATCCCAAAGACAGACTGCAGTAACCACCCAACTGTTTATATGACATTTAAACAACAGGGCTTATTTAAAACTTACATATTTATTATTATTATTATTATTATTATTATTATTATTATTATTATTATTATTATTATTATTATTATTATTATTATTTATTTCTTAGCAGACGCCCTTATCCAGGGCGACTTACAGTCGTAAACAATTATTTAATATGTAAATTAGTCATGTGTGCACTAAATGCTCTGTCACAGCACATCAGTCTGGTGTTAGTGATTTAAACGTTGATTACATGACAAAAGTTTGCAATAGATTGGCAAGTGGTACTAAATAAAATTTGTTGTATGCTATTAAATAATTTTTCTCACGTACCCCAGTTTGAAACCCGCTGCATTATAAAAAACCACATTACCAACAGGTACAGCTTAATAGTATTAGTATTTAAATGCCATTGTCCTAACTGGTAAATTCTTACCTTCCAGCTGCCCCTTTATTTTGACAATTTCCATATCAAAAATGGCTTTTTTTTCTTCACATTTTTCATTCTTAGCCCCCAAGTAAATAAACAATTTAAATAAACAATTTTTGCTTTATTTTTACAACACACGTTGATGTTGTTGATATGATAAATGCGTATATCTGCTGTAGGTACTCTGTATTTAATTTTTTTCAAGGTTAAACGATGGCCCGTGTTACACAGAACACTAAAAATAAAATGTCAAATATACAATATGTATTTCATTGGTTTTGTGGATTTGCTATATTTTAACATATTTTAATACTGAACATAATGATATAGTTTGGAAAATGCTACTTTAACAAAACCGTGACTGCACGTGAACTTTATTACATAATAATTTCCTTTATTTCTGACTCCAGTGGTGTTTTCTCAATGGAAGATTTATTCTAGGCATATATACAGTGCTGTATAAAATCGCATACATTGTATATATATATATATATATATATATATATATATATATATATATATATATCTATCATGCTGTTATAGGCCTACTGGCGAAGTGGACAAGAGACAATTAGTGCATAACACATACTAAATTATTTTGGCCCTGAATTTTAGCATTTGTCACAGAAAAGACACATTCACATATTTTATAATGTTACTGTAGGCTACTTTTTTTTTTTTAATCAATGATGCGTTTTTAGTTTCACAAATCTACTGCACTTTGTCTATAAACTCTACTGTAGTACGCAGAAGTACACATTTCTCCCATTCACTTGCTAGGTCACTCCATATCTCCAAACATCAGACAGATATTTTGTCTAGCAAATAGATAAGTATACAGCGGATGAATTTCACAGTATTTTTAAGCACAAATATAATAGCTTACATTTCAGCAGTCACTGCCAACGCTGATTCTTCCAGATGTAATGGTCGGATGTAACAGGGACACAAGGTTATATTTGCGCCGGGCCATGTTGTTAACAAGTCTGATGTTGTCGTCCAGGCTTTACTGTGAAACTGACTGTAACCAGGGAGGGTGTGAGCGCATTCTACTGGACTGGAGAATAATGGCATGTTTGCAAGTGTAAACAAACAAGTTAAAAAGATTAGCCTGTCATCAGACATGTCATGTTAATACAAAATGCATTAATTTACTGCGTATTGGTATTGCATGTGGTCTGGGAAGGGGGACACACAGGCGCGTTAAGAGAAATTCAGCGGGACATTTTTTATTTCAGGGGGGCATTGGCGCAGTGGCGCGGCCTAGTGCGAACACTGCAGTAGTGTTAGTTCAGTCTAACAAGCAGGCTTCCCTCAGTCTCGTGTGAGTACTGACTGAGTGGCTTTGCCAGTAGCATGCACAGGTGGGCATCCCTGTACAGTGTACAGGGACCGAACCGACCAGGTAGCATAGTGGTACTGTTCCGGTTCTGACCCGCTACCGACCAGAGCATACATCCCCGGTCTGGTACCAAGCCCGGTTACTGTCTTTAACCAGACTGAGGCAGCACCTCTACAGTGTTACTGTACACTGCATTGCTACTTGCATAATGCCTGGACCCTATTGAGACTCGAAGGCATCAGAGTATTCAATTATTTGGACTCCTTTGTGCCCAGTCTCCAGCACAGGCAGACGCACACATGGAACTTGTGGGCGTCATCAGCCACCTTCATGGCTGGGTCTTACAGTGAATCATGTGAAAAGCCAGCTCACTCCTTCTCAGACAGCCAGCTATCTAGGAGTGTGCTTGGACTCCAGGTCCATGCTGTCCACTATGTCGGACGGCAGAGTGCAAAGAATAGCCATCTGTTTAGAACTATTTTAGCTCAACAGAGCACTCACGGTAGTGAAGTTCCAGAAACTTCTGAGCTTGATGGCAGCAGCTTCCTACCTTTTGGTCTCCTGCGCATGCACCCTCTGCAGGCCTGGTTCAACAGCAGAGCTTTTCAGCCCCCGTTGAACCGCGACCACCTATTGACAGTGTCTCACCTCTGTCTAAAGGCACGCTCTTGGTGGAAACAATCTACTCAACTATGCCTCTGCATAGCGCTGGACAGTGTCACCAGAATGGAGATCATCACAACGGATGCATCCAGCCTGGGCTGGGGCGCTGTGTGGAATGGCAAGGGGGCGCAAGAGGTGTGGACCCCCCCCCCCCCCCCTCCCCACCAGGGTGGGTCTCCACATAAATGTTTTTGAACTGCAGGCAGTTTACCTAGCCTTGCAGCATTTTTTGCAGAAGGTTCGAAGGAGACACGTGCTTGTCTGTACAGACAGCACAACAGTGGTGGCTTACATCAACCACCAGGGCGGCCTCAGGTTACCCAGTCTCCATCACATGGCCCGTGAGCATTGCTCTGGACACACAAGAACCTCCTTTCACTGTGGGCAGTTCATCTGGTGGTTAGCCTCTTTGGGAAAGGTTTGGGAGAGCAGAGGTAGATCTCTTTGCCTCCCAGGGATCAATGTCTTCCCACTGCTCGCCCTGCTCCCGCTGTGTCTGGAGAAAACCAGGCAGGCCCAGGCCAAGTTGCTCCTAGTAGCCCCTTATTGGCCCAGGAGACTTTGGTTTTAAACCCTGATGGAGTTCCAGAGCGGCCATCTGTGGAGACTGCCCAAGCACCGTGACCTGCTCAGTCAGGCACGGGGGACCTTATGGTATACCAACCAATCGAGCCTGAAGCTCTGGGTCTGGGCCCTGAATGGCTGCATTTGAGCCATCTGGGTCTGTCCAATAGGGTTATTGACACCTTACAAAATGCCAGAGCAGCGTCCACACATTCCCAGTATGGGTACAAGTGGAGCATCTTCAGATGTGGTGTCTGCCTCGTGGGTTTGACCCCACGAGTAATACTGCAATTTTTGCAGGACCTGTTTGATGAGGGGAAATCCCCTCTGCATTAAAGGTCTATCTGGCAGCCATTCAGCTTGTCTCTGTCTCTGTCTCCCCAGGAGCTCTGCTTCCTGGTGAGGCAATTTTTGAAAGGGGTTCAGCAGCTTTGGCCGCCTATGAAGGACATTGTTCCTTGATACGTCTGATCACTTCAAGTATAAATGTTGTTATGGGATTTTCAGCTCTTCAGTACGTACTTTGCATTAGCAATTGTGTGAAATACCCTCTTCGGGGCCCTACATTATTCAACATGATTCTTAAAAAAAAAAAAAAAAAAAAAAGTTTTTATGCTTCCTATGGTAAAAACAAATGAGGTTGTCAGTAAGCTTTTGAAAAGCATATTTTCTTTCTTCTATCATAACTCAATTTTGGAAAATGTGCATGTAATTGTACAAATACAGTAACCTTTATTCATTCTGAGAGTTAGATGTAGAAGGTGCACACCGATGATCCATCTGCGTGATCGTTTTCAGACTGCAGTGGTTATAGCACAAGAAATTCCAGGAAGAAATAACACGCGCATCAGCAGAATGACTGTATGTCGCCTTCTGCATGAAAATGATTTGCATGCTTGGAGGCTGTTCAGGGGTAACATGTTGACAGCTGAGAGACAAAATCCCCGTCTTCTGTAGGCCAGAGAACATCTGAGGTGGTGGCAGAGAGTGTGGTGGAGTGTTTTATTCACCGATGAATGAATGCCGTTTTGCCCTTGACAGACCTGATGGAAGACGACGTGTGTGGAGACGTCGCGGTGAGCGTTATGCTGACTGTTGCGTTGTTCAAGCCAACCGGTTAACACAAAAACGCCTTTGGTGCAGATTGAGGGCAACCTTACTGCTCAGCGATACATTGACGTAGTCCATGCGGCAACAGTTTTTCTGTTCCTGCAAGCCTATCCGGCAGTGTCGATTTTCCAGCAGGACAATGCAAGACCACACAGTGCTAGGATTATAATTTCACGACTTCAAGAAAACAATGTTGAGGTCTTGCCGTGGCCAGCTTTTTCCCCTGACCTGACTCCAATAGAACATCTGTGGGACCAAATCGCCAGTGCCATCCACAGGAGACAACTGCGACCAGCCAACCTTCGCCAGCTGGCTGCAGCTGCACAGGAAGAGTGGCGGAACATCCCACAGCATTCTATCCCGAGGCTGATCAGGTCTATCCGTCAACACTGCCAGGATTGTGTTAATGCTCAGGGAGGTCATGCCTGATACTAACTTTGTAATGTTTTCATTTTGACAGTGTGTCACATTTCATACTGAAAACTTATCATGGTTCTTTGATCTGTATTTGTATTCACATTTTCTGGGATTTTGTTTGATATCTATTTTTAAAATATTTGATTTAAATCCATTAAAGACCTGAGTGTTGCCTTTCTTTTGTGCATCAATATATTTGCATTATATGTTGGGCAAACTAAATAGGGAAGCTTCTTTTTTTGCTGTGTAACTGAGTCGCCCAGAATAGCATCTATGTGCATTCTTTAGCCAGCTTTAAGGTACAAAGACCAGATTAATGGTTATTCATCATTTCAAAATGAATCGGGCAAGCGTTCATGTCATAGTGATAGGTGAAGCAAATAGATGCCTTTCTGTGAGATTCTGAATTAATGTAGTATCATGGTAATGCCAGAGTTCACATTTTCTATTAACCTTTTGGGAAGGATAAGCTTTTATTTAAGCTGATTGTAGAAATTCAGTGGCAGTGATGCAGCCTTTCAGGGATAACAGGCTTGTTAGCGGGAACGAAGGTCGCTTATCTGCAGTCCTCTTGACCATTAAGTGGGTTGCAGCAATAAGCCGACATTTTAAAAGGCAATTGAAAACAGGGTATAAAATGGGATTGATCAATAAATAAAAGCCCAGGGGACCAATTGCCCTGTCCCAATGATCCGACTGGGGAAAGAGGTACCGCCTTAAAACTGTGAACTGTAAATTATTTAATGAAACACAAACCACTCAAAGCTAGTGTAACAGTTCGACATCAGTGAATGAATTAAATGTTTGGTTTGTAAAGATACTATTACTTATCCTAGTTAATTTTACAATGTTTTTGTGTCTCTTTTTGTGGGACTGCACTTATGAAAGAGGTAAAACCAGTCATATTCTGCTCACATAATGTATGTCTATTTTCTTTAATTCCAAAATAAGGTAATTACAGAAAAAGTGCATAATCATGACAACCAAATGCAAGAGAAAGGATGGGGGTCCAATAAACTATACAATGAAAGTACAGCATTATAATGCTTAACCAGCAAATCTGTATGCAGCAGCATTTATTAAACATTAATTTAACATTAATTTAATATGCAATTGCATATCTATTTTATATTAATTTATGCCACGCAATATAAAACGTTACCGGGTCTTGTGCAGTAATTAAACTTGCAAGCGTCAAAGGGCTTATGGGGCTAGGGTGGATTTTAATTATGTCCCACTGATCATAATGAAGAATATACAGGTAATTAACTCAGGAATGATACAATTGCTACCCTATTAAATACCCCAGGTTCATTTATGATATTTATTAATTCAAAAATATGTTTTTAAACCCCATTGATAGTGGGTTTAAACTTAATCTAGGCAATGCTTTTTATCTAAGTTTGGGACTTAAATTTCACTGGTGTCTCTTGAGGATACACTGCTGCTTTTTCTCAAGGGAATGGGAAATGTTTCTGAAGTTTTTGTAGACTTCCTTCACCAGCACACTGTGAAAGTTCTCAAGGGAAAGTGTGATGAATTTATATGCCTGTGCATTTGCTGGAAAGTCAGCATTGCAGAACTGGATGTACTGTATGCCGGAGTTGCTTGAGCGTGAATTATCTTCTCGGCTCCTTTGAGCCAGACCGTTTTGCACTAGACCTTTGAGTGTATTTTATTGTAGTCTGTGCATATATTACAGTGTTCAGTTGAGTGGACAAAAAATTTATTACTGGAGAGGTTTGAGATTTAAAATAGTTCATCTTGATTTTTTACCTTTGTGGATTTCAGATCTTTCAAGAAAGTTGGATTATTACATTTTTGAAGAGCATTAGTCTTTGTTGCTATGATATACATGTCTGTTAAGATGTATTAAGGTTAGAACACATGGAAAATTAAAGTATGTTTTTTTCAGGAAACTCAATTAGATTTTGTTCCTAAATAACAATAAATAAAAACTGCCAAATGTTTGTTGACCAAACAAAGCCATGTCACTGTTGTGAACTTCTGTTGTCTTGTCAAACCTTGCGTTCAGTTTTGGTCCTGCCTCCTGCCATGCTGGCCTGTTAGTTAAGTGTATGCACAAACATCATAGCCACAAAACAACAGTGTCTGCTCTTTTGAACCTGGTTAAATCTGAAAAGATTGTACCCAACATTTTTTTGTTTTGTTTTGTTTAGTTTTTTGCCGTTGGCCATCATCTATCCAAAAATCTTTTGAAGTCAATTTCAAGAGGATATCAACTGAAAGGGGAACAAGAACTATTAAAACAGAGTTAATTTGCAATTTTCATGTTCTTGTCATGTGGTGGCTTCTCCTAGTGAATGTAGAACCTGTAATTTGGTCTAGACAGATGAAACTATCTAATCCCCATCAACCACCAGACAGAGCTGGTTGCCAAAAAAGCTCTTGAATCTTCTAAATGGAAGCTGTAGTAGGTAGAGATGAGTGGTATGTTAGTAGTTTGATAAATGTGACAAAGTTCAATGCCATTTTATGTCATGCTTTAAATAAATCAAATTTAATGTGAAGAGTGGATTTTTATTCAAATAACGCATTAGATACTGACTACTGTAGTCTGGTTTCTGTTGATCCTTTGCTGTTGAACAGTGGGGCTTATGAAAAACCTAGCCTCCCAGGGGACCATTCAGTCCTAGATAGTGAGCATATTGAGTCAATCCAAAACTATACCATGACTTGTCCAGATAAATAAGGAAAGTGTGAGCTGCCAAAAGTCATGAAGAACAAAACACTTGGATGAGGGACTGTGACGAGTTACCCCCGCCCCTGGGTGTATTTTTGGTTTATTTTGTATAGTTTGGGTTATGTATCACGGGGGAGTTAATGTATATTGGTATGTGAGCATGGGGTTGTGGTATAGTGGTGACAGGGAAGGGAGGCAGTTAAAATCCTCCCTGTAAAAACACGTGGGAATGAGGCTGGAGCCGTGAATTGAATAAATGATTAATTAAGGCTCCAGCCACAGGTGTATAAATAGGGTGATCACAGGTAAGAAAGGGGCTAGTGTGTTCAGAGGTGGAACGAGGGTCAGGAGGCAAACCAAAGGAAGGCTTGAAATCATAACAATTGCTATGTGTGCTGGTTTAACACCAGCACGAAACTTGTTTATTCCGTGTCCATTTGTTTTGTTTGTCTTTTTTGGCCACTGTACCGTTTTGGTTTGGAGTTCAGCGTTTGTTCTTGTTTTGTGTAAACCGTTTACTTTTGATTAATAAAGAAACGAGCGCATTTGCGTCTCACACCTCAGTAGTGGCCTTTGTTGTGGGTTATTTCTTCCTGGTCTGACGTCATCCACACAAGCCAACTTGTCACAGAGTCACAACCAACTTTTTGAATCAATGCAAAAGCAAAGTTTTGGAAGAATACATCGATGGTAAGGGTTGCAACGGAGTCGCATCAAAGAACCAGATAAATAATTGTTCTGAGTAGTTTCTTGGTAGTTTTATACCATTCAAATAAAAATTGTATTTTTGCAATTGCATCAGAATTGGACCCTTTGTATCCTTTTGCTGCAGATCTTTCAGAAGTTGAGTCTACAGAATCCATATTGAAAATAAAAAAGCTATTTAATGTCAGCATGATGGCTTGTAATGGCAGAACAATTTTGGGCAGGATGCATGGGCTGATTTAAGCTGATCTCCTATTTGTACTTTTGACTGGCATGTGTATTTTTTTTTCTTTACTTGAGACAATGCTGCCTATTACCTGTAGAAACACAGTTGTTCACCAGTGAGTTCAATAAACTGAGGCTGTACATAAAGAAGTATCTAATTACTCAACAACAGTGGATGACGAACCAGCTTTTAAAACAGCATGGCACCTCTGCCATTTGAGTAGATTGTTCTGAATATCATTACATTGTAAGGGTCTGTTAATTAAACGTCTTTAAAAATGCTTTACGTTAGATAATGTGTTTTATTTGCACGGCTTTTCTAAAGGAGAACGGTGACCAAAAGTGAGTGTTTCTTATTTTAATTTGTGCTGATGTTTAAGAAGAGATTTATATACTGCCCTTTTAACAGGATTACATTGCAGATGCAGGACTGAAAATTACATGTGGTTTTCTGTTCACAGGTTATGCAGGTGGTGAAAGACCAGATCATGAGAGCACTGAACACCAAGCCTAACTCGCTGGACCAGTTTAAAAGTAAACTGCAGAACCTGAGTTACACAGAGATTCTGAAAATTCGCCAGTCTGAAAGGATGAACCAGGAAGACTTCCAGTCTCGTCCTATCCTGTAAGCATTCTTCTTATTACTGAGATTTAAATCCAAACAAGGTATCCACAATACACACACACATACTGGAACTGATGTCCTCTAGTTCAGTGGGTCATAGTCATAAAGCCTGTGTACATCAGCAGGATTCTCAATAGACTCCTTGTCAGGAAAGTAGAGAGCAGTCAGATTGAAGTCCAGTCAGATTTTAAGGACTACTGTATTACACTTGAATCATTTCACCTTATTTTTAAATAAGATCGTAAGAAAATATGGGAACGAGAGGAGTCTGTTCGCCCCATCTATGCATAGAAGCTGATTGATCTCCAAGTTGGGTCTTAAAGGATACCAGTGATTCAGCATCAAAAACATGACTAGATAACAGATTTCTGTCTTTGCCTGGTAGAAGAGCACTGGGCCACCTCTTCCTGAAGTACAAGATCAGTAATATTGATCAAGTAATGAATTTGATAACCCCTACCTGACCTTTCACCTCTACCCACATGTACATTCCATCAACTTGTTCATTGGTTAGATGGATTCTACTATTAGTGGTTATGAGCAGCTTCTATTCCCTTATATAAAGTTACTGCAGTGTGATACTGTAGACTGACTCCGAATGACCTTGCTGTTTATTGAAATCTTCAAACAATAATATTCAAACTACTGCTAATTAATTTTATTCCAGATAAATTAAACATAACAATTTATTTCAAGGCCTACAGAACAATAGAACTGCAGTAATGATATTTAGGCAGCAGCATGTTGACTTTAATTTAAAGTCAAAGCAATCATGCTGCATCACATTTATTAGCTTGAGGGAAATTGCCTTGTAGCTCATTTTTAACTACTGCCCCCCCCCCCCATCCCCTTATTGGCATTTAGGCAACTAAATGGTAGATTGAGTCTAAAATCAAATTAATAAGCTGGGGAGACAAACTTGCCCTGTAGCAGGATGCAGAAATTGGCAATTACACAAACAAAGTGGCATAGGAAATCAAAACAACACAAAAAGCTGAAGTAATTTATGTGAAGGATGTTGTGTGTGGAATTTTTTAGAGGTTCTATAGGTGGATAACACAGACCAACTAATGGAACTATTTTAAATTGGTGTTTCTAAACTAGATAATACCACTGTGTCTTATTTAATGCCTTTTTTTGGTGAATGTTTTATTGTTTTCAGTCATTACAGAAGAATAATATTACCAATACAATAAACCAGCAAACTATTTACAGGCTGGCTGGGAAAATGAAAAAAAGAAAGAGATAAAATTTAAGGTAATTCTCTCACAGCTGTGACAATTTCAGACCATGAAGATATAGTATTGGGATTGGTTCCGTGCAGCTTGGCTGTAGATCTTTCTAAACGTGCGATGGACTGAAGATGTAATAGCTGGGTATGAAGTAACGGAAGGTCAGGAGTGAACCAGGACTGTAAAATAGTTTTCTTTGCAGCTGTAAGAGCTGCTAGAAGGAGCCAATGATTTGTCAAGGATAGACAAAGTTTGGAATCATCGTTTAGTAGAAATAGGGTGTCGCTTGAATTTCAGTCTTCAATAATTTAGAAACAGTGATAGCCACACATTCCCAAAAATTACACACATCTAATGCATTTTTGAGGTCACTTGAAAGATAAATGTTTTTTTTTTTTGTATTCTATCAGATGAAACATACATGGTTAGTAATAAACAAATTGGGCACATTCTTGAGTCCTTCAATTAACCTTTTTGAGTTGCTAGTTTTGTAGCAAAATGTTCTAAAAGGTGCAAGGATGAATTCAAAAAGGGAGCTGTTGGCATGTATTATATTTTCTAAAAAAAACACGAATAAAAGATTGGTTGCTAAGATAGTCTTCTATGAGCACAGTTGGACATCAAAGTGGAACCATGAGTGTAAAACCTTAATGGCTTAAAGGTGCGTCCTAAGGAGGCTGTTGACCAGTCAGGCCATCTTATTATTTTTGTACTGACTCAATTATTTGTTTATTTAGCAGAAGCCTTTATCCAAGGCGGCTTACAGAGACTAGGGTGTGTGAACTATGCATCAGCTGCAGAGTCACTTACAACTACGTCTCACCCGAAAGACGGAGCACAAGGAGGTTAAGTGACTTGCTCAGGGTCACACAATGAGTCAGTGGCTGAGATGGGATTTGAACCAGGGACCTCCTGGTTACAAGCCCTTTTCTTTAACCACTGGACCACACAGCCTCAAGAAGACTCAATCTTCTTAAAGTAATGTTAGCTAACAAAGTAACATTTCTCCACCGTGCACATCCATTGATTTTATAGGTCTCAAATGTGCAGTTTTGAAAGAAACACACGTTATAGCAAAACGTAATTTTAAAACTTTGTCTGGCACTACACTAGGTTAAAGGAAACTCTGTCTTGTACTTCCTAGGTCATTTCACCTGGATAGTGAAATTGTGCCCACCCCTTTACTGGATTCTTTCCTGTCAATAAGACCTTTCCCTATTGACTGACATGCTTTTAGTCAGAAACATGCTTTTACCCAGAAAACACTGCTGAGGTGAAATGAGCCAGGGTACAAAAGTGCAAACAGATAATGTAAGAATAAGGCATAGAATCTGAGAGTTTCCTTCAACCTAAAGTAGTACCAGTAGGATGACCGAATGACTCCAGGTTTACTAGGACAGTTCAGGCTTTTTAACTCGCATGGTAGTGCATTCTGGTAAATATATAGCCCTGCTTCTCTCAAAGAAAAGAAACAAGTGAAAGATACCAAAGACAGGTACAAGGTATCAGAATGCATTGTGCTGTGAGTTGAAAAGCCTAATCTGTCCCATGCTGTCCCGGTGAACTTGGAGCCATATGGCCACCCTAAGTTCCAGACATAATGTTTTAAAATGAAAAAAACGTGTTTCTTTTAAAACTGCACATTTGAGACGTATGTAGCTTGTATAAGTGCAAAACGGCAAGGATTTATGGAATAATTTTGTTAGCTACAGTTATTTTTAATATTAAAACTTTGATATGTGTTTGGTCTTGTAAGGTTTCAGAAAAGATAGAGTAAATTTGAATATGTTATGTATTGTTTTAACTTGCTCAATAATTTAACCTGAGCTTTCTGACCTCCTCCTTCTTCCCAGCGAGCTGAGGGAGAAGATCCTGCCAGAGATCATGGAGCTAATCAAGCAGCAGCGTCTGAACCGACTCTGTGAGGGAACATGCTTTAGGAAGATCAGCAGCCGTCGGCGGCAAGGTATAGTTTTCTGAACCTGTTAGAAAACGGTGATGCTACTGCCATACAGCTCTATCCCTCTGCACTTGTAATGAGGGGAGGGGGGAGGGGCACGGTTGAAGATATTTGCAACTGGAGCGTTTTTCATTAAAAAGAGGAAATTGAATTGCTCAGACATCTAAGTAAGAAATCATGAATTGAAATAAAGGAGTACTACATAAATAATAATTTATGTTCCCCTTTTCTTTTAGTTCGTTGCTTGTATTTTATACTCCAGTTTGGAATGTGCACCTTTTCCGTCTGTCAATCCATATGTCACACGTACAATGTTACAAATTTAGATAAATGGCTTACAAATATGGACAATGATCAAAAAAAATTAGAAATTGTTTCAAAGTTGTTGTTTTTTATTCATTCCTGTGGGAAGGATTTTGTTTGCATCTTCTCAAAGAATGATTTAAATTGGTTTATGTCTCAAGAGGAAAGACCTGTACAGTTGGTGGATTTTACAGCATGGTATCTACAATAGTAGACAGCTCCAACAACCAAAATGAGCCAAAATGAGCAGAACAGGCAGATTGAAGACTGAAGCATGGTAAATAATGATCACCACATGGGTACAAGGCTTTGGAAATGTATTTGTCAACTGGGAAAGCATTATCAGTTTGCCTCTTTAAATGAGCACTTTTTTCACAGTCATACTTTTCTTAAAGTTTCTAGTGAGCATGCAAGTTCCAGGTGCCAGTTGTATTTGGATAAAGTTGGTCATGTGCTCTGTGTCATTAGTCTCAGAACTACTATGTGGTGTATTTGAAGCACAGTGATGTTCTGGCAGTATGCTCTATTCATTATAAGAATGTGCCCTTTCGGTATGCAGATGGTGCTAAACGGTATTAGCACCCTAATAAATGCCTAAAACTAAAGTGGTACAACTGAAACCATAGCATCCCCCCCTTTTTTATTTGTAATGTTTTGGTTTTGTCAAACTGTATATCAAGGTTGTTAAGCTTATGTGGATGACAGTAAGAACATTGGATAACTTATCACTTTTGAAATGTTATGTTAGTACAGTAATCCGTCATGTATCCGCCATGATCAACCTCTTCAGCAACGTTAGTTTATTATTGAACAGGGAATATTAGTTCAGAGATTGTAGATCCTACCAAAGTTTTCGTACACTGTGTTGTATGTGCTCCGTGCGCTGCCATTGCTGGTAGTGTCACGTGAGCTGTTCAGTGTGTTGATATGTAAATAAATCCTGTTCGCCTGCGGGGCATATCAACTTCAGCCTCTGTCTCAATCTCCTGCCTGTCACTCAGCAGCGAATGCACACACCCACACAGCAGACGGCTACTCTGTCACAAGCATTCGTACCCTGTATCTTTCTAAACAAGGGATTTAGGGGAGCTCCCTAATAAAAGCTGAACCCCAAAACAATAATTGTATCAATACAGTAATTGTTACAGCTGTGTATAATGGGATTTAAAACAGGATTCATCCATCTGCCTGTTTACATGTCCACCCTTACTCTGGTCCCACTGCAGTCGGATATGCAACAGATTACTGTATTACACTTTTTGATACTTATCCAGTAGGAAACAGGCCTCAGCATTTTGTATGGGAACTCTTTAGCAGTGAGAGGGATTTAACACCTGGTATCTTTGCTTTACAGACATAAAAGTTCCACTTGTTGTGAGGGAGATGGAGGACTTAAATTAAAAAAAAAAAAAAAAAAATGTGGCTTGGCAAGAAGTTACAGAAGGTCATTGGAGTTAGAAAGCCAAATGTGTCAAGTGCACAATCCAATTTGCAAGAAGTTATGTGAAGATATAAAGGGCAGTCATTACCATTTGGCAAATATAGTAAAAAAGCTACCCTCTGCTCTAAAATAATTAATTGGAAAGGGTTCCTCTTCATTCAGCATTAAAAAAAAGAAAGAAAGAAAAGAAAAGAAAGGGCTGAAATATATGCATATGAATTATTAAAAGGTAATTCTGGCTTCTGTCATGCTGCAGCAACACCCCAGATAGATATGGGAAATTATTATTGCATGAAAGCTTTTATTGAACTGAGCCAGCCTAAAGAATTTGCAGTAAAAAAGAAAAAATAATAATGAAAAATAATAATGTTGAGGGCTCATTTTTCACTGCATGGCTTTGGTTGTGTTCTGTTTTCCTCTATGTGCTTGTTTCTTTGGTGATGGTATGCAGTTAATAGTAAGAGGTAATGTACACCATTATGTGTACCCTTCTGCTTTAGTCTTTCATGATTTTCTATAAAGGTTGCCTGCAGGGTAATGTGCAAACTTTGACATGCGTATCTGCCTTGTAGGTGGTAAATCACCAGGGTTGACATTAGCCCAAGCAGAATGAAAGGCACGTTTGCTGTCTACATCTGCTGGCTTTACTGTACAGCAGTGATACTCGTTTACATTTCTTGATGGGGTAACCTTTGGGAATGCCAGAAATTACTTTCTTTATTAAAACATCAGTTACTGCACTGATTAAGGCACTATGCTTAATAATAACATGAAATGCAAAGCACAGTTGAAGTTATTAGTATTTGCAAGCTAGCCATTCATATATTATTAAACAGTTGGTTAATACATATCTTGTTTTTTTTATTTTTTATATATATTTTTTTTTAATAATTTAGTCGCTGCCAATTATTTCTTATTATCTTCTCCCCAATTTATAATGGCCAATCATTTTTAGGCTCAGCTCACCGCTACCACCCCTGCGCTGACTCGGGAGGGCGAAGACGAACACACGCTGTCCTCCGAAGCGTGTGCCGTCAGCCGACCGCTTTTTTTTTCACACTGCGGACTCACCATGCAGCCACCCAAGAGCTACAGCGTCGGAGGACAACGCAGCTCTCGGGCAGGTTACAGGCAAGCCCGCAGGCGCCCGGCCAGACTACAGGGGTCGCTGGTGCGCGGTGAGCCGAGGATACCCTGGCCGACCTAGCCCTCCCTCCCCCCTCAATTGGCCGAGCGCCGCCCCCTGGAAGCTCCCGTCCTCGGTCAGCAAAGGAATAGCCTGGATTCGAACTCGCGACGTCCAGGCTATAGAGCGCATCCTGTACTCCACGTGGAGCACCTTTACTGGATGCGCCACTCTGGAGCCCTTACATATCTTTGTTTTAATAATGACAGTTAGCTGTGGGGTAAAAAAAAAGCCTCTATGGGCCACACAAGGGGTCCTGTAGTTATAGTCTATTTTTCTTAAGGTGATCCTAATTTAACTCGGTTTGTTCAGGAACCAAAGTGTAGATAATGGCTGAGGTCTGATTTTAAACTGTTCATGGACGATTGAAATTACAAGCTGTCTCACGTACTGTAAATGTCAGTGACCCAAAACTGTGTTCACAGTATTTACAGTGCACCTGATTTGCCGATCTATTGAAGGATACTATGAAGGAACCAAACTTTGTATGGGCAGATGTTTGGTGGGCTTCTTTTATTGGGACATGCTATATCTTGTCAAGTTTTGAGTAAACTGTGTTAGGTATTTAATCAATAGGTCATCATATATTTGATTTATAGTTATGGTTCAGTTCTACAGTTCACATTGCAGAAAATGGCAAAAATAATGGAACGAAAGGAAGGTGCTGGCCAAAAATGAAGACACATATATATTTCTTTTCTGTTTCACTTGTGCAGCGGGGGGGGGGGGGGGGGGATTTGATCGCAGACATTGTTAACAAAGCCTGTTAAACCTCCACTCTCCTGGAATAATCCATGCATTAGGCACCTCAAACCATGAGCACTGTCTCTGCATTTATTATAAATGCTTTCCTGTTAAAAATATACTGACGGTACGCTTGTGTCTTATACAACAATAATTGAGTCTGCATTTTTTTATTGGCCCGCATGCATACCTGCGTACCAGTTATGTGAACACCTGATTATGGATCAAGAGCGTACAAGGCATTGGAAAGCCGTATTCTCTGCAGAAAACATGTAGACATAATAAATGCTCGTCGCAGTAACTGCAGACTTCATTTTCTTTGTGACCTGATGTTGATGGAGACAAACATGGTGATCCAGTGAATTATAAAATACACCCCATGTTTAAACAAGCATCTTTTGAAAGACAAGAAGTTGCCATACATTTGATTCCCATAGAAGACAGAGTGAAAAATCAAGAGGTCATTTTAAACTTTAGATTTTTTTTTTTTTTGAGTTGTACATGGACCCTTTTTAAGTTTAAACATTTTTTTTTATTAAACTTACATGACATAAGCAATTAGTTTTATTAACACTATATTTTCTTACATTTTTTTCCATGGTAACATGAAATGAAGCAGAAAATGTCAACTTTGTACTTAAAATAAACATTTACAATATTAAATGTTTAGTATTGCCCAAACTAGTTGATGATAAACTCAAGTTCAATAACTCTTGCCTTGTGTGTGCCCACATTGAAAGCATTTTGTGTGGCTTCTTTTGTAGGTTTTATTATTATTATTATTATTATTATTAATAATAATAATAATAATAATAATAATAATAATAATAATGATAATAAACAGGAGGGAAAGGAAGGTGCCACAAAAATAGATATTAACAAGAACAATTGAAAGTGTACATAGTTCTTTTTTGTCCTTGAACAATTAAAAGGGAGTGATCTTCTGATGTAAACAAGTTGCATTTGAGATCCAAATGAACAATAACTTTAAAAGAAAAGACATGCTGCACAGCATTTATTTCAGCCCTTGTGCACAGGTACGAAAAAAATAGATTTCACTTGAAACTAAATCTGTATTTTACCTCAACTTTATTTGACTGGATACTTGCATCAAGTTTCACAGACCCTATTTTACTGTCCTGACTTGTCAAAAAAACATTCACCTAATTCTGCTTGGCAGGTGCTGTTTTGTTCACTCTCAAGTATTGGCATCTCTGGGTTTGTGAAACGAGCAGTTAAAGTTCATTTATTATTTGGTATACGTTCTAATTTCAGTTGTAATCTGAATCTTAACTTCATTCAATTTGTGTTCATGAGCAAAAAATCCAGCTGCCACTTTTCAGGGTTTGTTTTTTTTGTTTTGTTTTTTTTTCCTCACTTTCATCTCTGAATGGTAATGGCACCTGTAATATAAACAGTAATTTCTCATTAATACGATTTTCAAGGGACCAGCAAAACAAATATGTTGTAATTCTTAATTCTTTTA
>NC_081191.1:33338702-33446202 GCF_902713425.1 Acipenser ruthenus | reverse complement strand
TTATATTTCTTCAAATGCTGTGCTTTATGATAAAGTAACTCAAACTTTGTGGAAAATCATACCATATTTGTAGCTCTATTTTGGCTCTCACAGTTAAAAGTAAGACCATAGGTTCTCAAGCATCATTTAAAGTGAATTGAACATAACATATCCATTGCATATTGCATATTCAAATAATTGCATTATTCATTTAGTTTTATTGATATATAAAATTATTTTATGATAATATCAAGTTTATGTATTTGTCAGTGTATTCTAACAAGCTGCGCTTGGGAGATTCCTTTAAGCAAACCTGAAGATAGAAAACCAAGGGACCAGTAAAAAGTCCAAGGGGCTTAAGAGTTGTCAGAACACAAGCTACATCTTGGTAGTGATACCAGCCTGAGGTAGCCACCAATTACACCCTGCTAGGATTATGGAGATACTCCTAATCTAGGCAAAATTCCATCCTAGCTTCCCATATATATATATATATATATATATATATATATATATATATATATATATATATATATATACTAAAATGTGACTTATTTTTGGCTTAGTGTGAAGATATGTAAGGGCCAAATAAAGTACAGTCATTAATAGTGTAATAGTAATTATATATTCTGTTTTCTGCATTTCTCTACTGGCTAACTCTTTTCTTTGTGCTGTACAGAAATCTCTTTCTTACTTGCATGCAGCACAAATCATGTTAAACTCCTACTTGTGTTCTTTTTGGATTGTGATCACACCCTCTTGTTACATATGGCAACCCATAATTATGGATGGCCGTCATTTTTTAAAATTTTTATGGTTAGTTTTCTTTGAAAGTTAAGCTATTTTTAATGCCAATTATAATTACCAAGTATAACTTTGTATAATTTTAAAACATTAAAGCATTGTTTTATTTGGTAACAGTTTCGTAACACTATAAGTGTCTCTACCTAAACTGTAATAACACTGGAATTACATGTAATTCAAGTAATTCAATTGTAAATACAGGGCATGAAGTTAAGGTCATGAAGGGCAAAAAGGCAAAACATAAATCCAACCCAAGGGCACCAATGCAATTTCATACTCATTCATAAAAAACAACAAAAAATAAATACAGAGAGCCTATATTTACTATATACTACAGTAGCGCACGCACTATTCTCCTTTGCATCCGCTCTCCTCTCCATCTCTCCCTTTGTCTCTCCCGCTTCAGGCTGCACGCACTCTCACTACACCCCCAATCAGTCAAAGGAGGTCTATACTACAGTGTCATCTGCAGTGCACACAGGGTTTGAAACTCAGTGTCTGTGCACGCAGGGTCCATGTGATAGGTTTGAAACTCAGTGTCTGTGCACGCAGGGTCCATGTGATAGGTTTGAAACTCAGTGTCTGTGCACGCAGGGCCCATGTGATAGGTTTGAAACTCAGTGTCTGTGCACGCAGGGTCCATGTGATAGGTTTGAAACTCAGTGTCTGTGCATGCAGAGTCCATGAGATTAAAACTCCATGTGGTTTAAAACTCTAACACCATTTAACAAAAAAGAATCCCAAACAGCAGAGGGGTTTCGAGACATTTCTTTCAATACAGCTTGCGCTATACGCTTTGCTTTGTTGTCGAGATGGCGAATGAAGAAATTTGCCTCTGGTTAACATGAGCTGGAGGGGGGTGTGATGGACAGTGCTCAGTTTTTTCGAAATTAAAATTATTAGTGTTAGCGTATATTTTGTATGTTTCAAACATATTCTACCATAGCACTTCTCCTACACTATCTTGTATACCAGCACTACAACCGCTATAGGTACCCCCTAGTCCTTTGGATACTATACCCTGCTCCATACACGGCAGCGGCAGTTGCTACGATTGGGTTGGATTTTAATACAACAACTTTTGTTTAAGTAACAGGTATTATATAAATAAAAAGATCAAATTTTGCGTGCAAGTAACATTTAATGTGTGATTTATAGTATTCACACATTGTCAAATGATTTCTGTTAACAGAAAAAAAAAATACACACTCACAGTGCGTGAATGGCGTCTGACGAACCTTCAAAGGTTTAAAACAATCTTTGAATTCCTGGCTAGCGAACGAACCTTCGAACCTTCTAATACAGCCCTAAAAATAAATGAAAAAGGAAAAGGATGCATTTCTCAAGATTGTGTTTTGTTCATGGTATCTCTCCTACTCGTTTCATAACAGAGGGAGCTGCTACTTGCTCAGTTTTTTTGGTGTAAGAATTTGAGGAAAACTAATAATGATATACCTATTGTGTGTTCTTTTTAGTGTTGGTGTTTTGGGGGGGGGATAACACCAAATAACAAAACAGCAAGTCATTGAAATGTCTATATAAATTATCAATTTATACACACTGAAGGCATGAAAGGAGTTACAATGTGTATCGCACCGTTGCATTTTAAAGTACTGCAACTTTAAGCCCGTTCTGTCACAATTCAATTTCATTCTGTCTAATCTCGTCCTTTCTGCAGTACTTAACAACTGTAAATTCACATTAATATCATTATTATTATTGTCGGGATGAATTGTTGTGCACCCATTTCTTACCTAACATTGGGTCAATCCTAGTACACTTTGTCGTTAATAATACTGTTTGTAATTATTTGGACGGCTAACACAATCCGGAGCTGTCGCCAAAGGCCAGCACTAAACCCGGATCAACAACACTGCACTTTTGTTTGCACTAAAGAAATGTATTCAACACAAGCACTACAGCACGCACTGTGGACTGGTGTTTGTGTTTGTGTATGTGTTACTTGTGGGTGAACTAAAAACGGAACTGTTATTATTTCGGGGCCAACTCGCGGATTACAAATAAGCAATACACGCCGCTGTATTGCTTCATTAACATTGTTATTATTTACTGTTGTTTTGCCATCAGGACATTGGATTTAAAAAACCATTAAAGAACATTGCACCTGGATTATAATTGTCTGTCTGTTTATTGATCACCTGCACCTACATACTGGTAACCACTTTGCCACAGTAATTAATGTGTTATTATAGCGTCACTGTATGTAACATGTAACGTATTAACATTTATTTATTTTTTGTGGTTGCATTACCCTGGGTAGAAATACATTGTCCCATAAAGAACAGCAACATAAAATCTGCTTGCTTCAAGAAATATATGTCTAAAAAAAATCTTAAATGCTATTGCTAAGAAGAGAAGCAAGTTTGAACATTGAGGAAAAGTTGTAGATAAAACGTTTCTTTCCACAACTCCTCGTCTGCCCATCTCTGCCTCTTAAGTGGCATTTTGGTTGTATATTATTATTTGTTTATTTAGCAGACACCTTTATCCAAGGTGACTTACAGGGACTAGGGTGTGTGAAATATGCAGCAGCTGCAGAGTCACTTACAATTACATCTCACCCGAAAGACGGAGCACAAGGAGGTTAAGTGACTTGCTCAGGGTCACACAATGAGTCAGTGGCTGAGGTGGGATTTGAACCAGGGACCTCCTGGTTACAAGCCCTTTTCTTTAACCAGTGGACCACACAGCCACACTCTCCACACTTCACCCAGATGGTCACTAAGTATATGGAAAATATTGGTGCTTTGGTATGTAGTAGCTACTGACACTTATCCTGTTAGAAGAGCACAGGACCAATTAAGGACTTTAGAAGATTAAACACATCCACAAAATGTGAGAGTCAGCAAGGCCTGGAAATTATGCAGTATTCACATTCATTACACTTCTCTTGTTTATATTGTAGCTTTTCATGTTTATATCTGTTTTACACTGTAATTGTTATCATTTGTATTTCAGACATTTTTACATATATTTTATATAAGAAAAGCAGTTTCAAAAGCACATTTGCAAACAAGGGATGGTATCGTACTGTACTATGCATAATAGACATTATTAGAAATCTTACAATCTATGCCATAGAACTATCTTTCAGTAATCTGTGTATAACTACTTTTGTGGGTTTACAGATCAGTAATGGTTAAAGATTGTAATTTGTTTACAGATCACTCACTCAAGACTTGTCTTTGAGAAAGTTACACAGTGTTTATCTGTACAGATACAGTTTGAAAACCTTTATAAATAGAATGTTACACACATTATCCTACCCAAACCTACTTACAAAGTCAACAAAAAGTATCCTGCCATAACAGCCAAAGCGGGTCAGAGTTGAAGTGGAAGGAGGAATGTGTCCTTTGTAGGCCAGGCTGCTGTCAACATGACTACTTTTTTCAAACTAGATCATATTTCCATTCTCTTTCATTTACATGCAGCACGAATAGAGTGTTTTGGCAAGGAAATGGAGGATGTTTATTGTGAATTATTCCTTCTTTGAAGGGATAAGTGTGGCATTTTGACAACAGAAAAATATAATAGTGAATAATGATGTGTACTTGTGTTTCAGGGTGCATTTTTGCTAATGAATTGTTTGTTTTTGGGCACGCTTTATTTAATTATGTATTTATTATGTGACTTATTTAGTTATTGTTTGCACATATGTTTAGTTTCACAAGTAGTTTGTTTATACATTTGCTTTTGATTATTGTCTTTGTTGTTTGCACATGATTGTGTGTTTTGTTTTTGAGTCTTTTATTCACGCCCCTGAAACCAGAGACTGATTAAGGACCAACACCTGAAACTAATGAGTGGCCACCCATACAGGTTAAAAGCTGGCAGGTTAGCCACACACAAAAAAAAGGGAGAACAAGGAGAGAACGGGGAAGAGAACAAAAAGGAGAGGGCAAGCAGGACTAGACCGTACAACATGAGAGGCAGAGGAAAACACGACTGCAGAGAGGAAAGAATGAGACTTGCTGAAACTTAAAGTACAGTCACCCTGGGGCGGTCCTCTGTGACTACTTGTTCGCCACATTTAAGAAAAAGTCAAGGTTTTTTGCGTAAGTTTGAAAACAAGTGATACAATAATATTTCATAACCCATTTCTGAACCCACAACTTTATTTTTTCTACTCTCCTCCTCTTCATCATCTAACATTGCTATTAAAGCAGCAGCCTTCCTTTGCAGCATGTTTACATCTCGTGACAAAAACGTGCATTATGATTGGTTTGCATTGCATTGCCTGTGTGTTGCCAGCTTGTCGACTCTTTTCAGCTTGCTTAGACTCGTTAAACATAAGTTGGCATAGGTCACGACTACATAATAACATTCTGGGTTGTATATATAAATAAATATAGATAGATTGATCAAGTAAAGAATAACCTTGTTTTTTGCCGGTGACACATATTTCCCTTCGGCACCACTGTCACATTGCTAAAATGTGCCAAAATTTAGGAATTCCCCACCTGTTTTTAAACAACAATAGTTAACACTTTTTTCCAAGCCTCCAAAATTGAGAGCATGTGAGGTGCAACTTTCTATACTGCTTTGATTATAAGGAAGAGTTGAATATAAATCTGCTAATAGCCAAGGTATGCCTCAAAACCAGGTTTAAACTGAGTGCTGTCATATGGTATTAGAAGCATGTAGTGTGTAAGTCATCTAGTCTAATTTGGGCAAGCTTTGGCTGCTTTCTGACCCTAGTCTCCTGCTTTTGATGATGCTCACTTTATAACGTAGTTTACACAAAATACACACATACATACTATATAAACACACATGCTGCATGGACACTTTATTAGGACCTGTACCTAATGTCGGGTTGGGTCACAGTTTGCCCTTGACAAAATGTGACAGAATCTATAAGTTGCTGTAAGGTGTCTCGGGATGTTAATCCATTCTTTCATGAAATTTCATGCAATAGGTGCAATGAGGTAGGCAGAGTAGTGTGATGAAAAAGTATCTCATGCCTCTCAAAACATGTGTGCACAATTCTGCAACTGGATGGGTGCATTATCTTGAAAGTAGCCATCACTATCAGGGTACAGCACTGTTGGGTGAACTTGATCTGCAACAATGCTTAAGTAAACAATGGCAGCTGTATAGTGCTGCAGGTATCACATTTCACATCACATGATCACCCTAATTTGCTTATCTAATTTGGGGCAGTACCAATTTCAAGCAGGTTGACTGGTCCTAATAAAGTGGCCAAGCAGTGTCAGTGCATATAACATTTGTTTTTTAAACAACTGCTTTTAATTACTTCTTACTGGGCAAGTGTATCACATCCATTGGCAGCTAATGAGAATTCCTAATTATGACCAGCAGTACTTAAGGGTTTGTGAAAAGTTTGGGATTTTAATATAATTTGTAATGATAACTTCTTATATAATTAATGGGATACTGCCTTGTTCCCTTACTGGTTGAATCGTTTTTTATATTAATGAATTGCTTCGAATGCACTGAAGATAGGCTTAATTACAACTGTTCTTGCATCCGTATTTTATATTCCCAGATGTATACAGTATACTGCAGCTAGATAAACACATTTAATGGCAGCCTTTATGGGAGTACTTTCTGGCTAACCATAGATACCAGTGTTTATTCACTAAGATTCATGAAGCGTGGCTAGCATGAAAACATGGCATTCATTTTTATTTCATTAATGAAACCTGAACAGAATGCTAATTGCCTAATGTAAATAAAGATACTCAATGTTTTTCAATGTATATGTATTTAACGTGATGTCTAAAGTTGAAAAACAAAATGCTAGGAGATTGAGGGAGATAAACCTAGAATGTATTTATTTTATTTATTGTGTATGCCATCCAATGTTTTACTGAAATGTTTGTTGCATATCCTGATCTAACATCCTGTTACTGGTTAAGTTTACACAAACTGTAAAATGTACTAATGTCTAATGTGTAAAGCAAAAGTATGATTTGACAGCTATTTAGGAATTGCAAAACATCAAAATCCTGTGTGAAGCCATCCATCTTAGCTGCATTTCAAGGGCAACAAAATCCATAATTGTGAGTTAAATTGTTGTCTGTTTAAACACCTGTGATTATACACATTCTCCAAAACATGCAGAATTGCTGTAGCCTAAAGATCTGAAAGCTCAAAAACCATGTCCCTTATAGTTTTGCTAATGATCTTTTTTGCAGACTATTTTCATTTTAAATAAGGTGAAGCCCATAATAGAACCCCACTGGACCCCTGTGAAAAATAAAATAAGAACATTTATAAACTGGATTACAATTATCTGTCTGCTTCTTTAATGCACTGCACCACTCATGCACCTGTTTCCACTCAGCCACTTTGCCACAACCCCATATAGGTTTCTATGGGAAGCACAGAACATGAGTGTAAGGCTCAGGGTGGGTCCTGTTACTGAAAGAACTGATGGGAAATATGGTGTGAAACTTTGAGTCACCACAGGTAAAGTGAAAAAAAGAAGCAGCTTCCTTTAAAGTATTTCAAGCACTTATTTAATCAGTTTAGTTCTTTCACTGACAGAAAAATTAACAAGCCCGACATTAAGGGTAAGATTTACGAAATGTGATATATTAGGTTTTATTCCTTTAAAGTTACTGTAGCTAACAAAATATAGTAAGTACATTTTCCCTGCCTTTCACTATATTGGTCTCAAATGTGCAGTCTTGTATGTTCGTCATTTAAAATGTGATATCTGGTACAACAGTAAAAAGAAAACTCTGTCTCCAAGCTTTGATCTCAGATTGTCTATCACTTCCTTAGTCATTTCACCTGGAGAGTGACATAGTCCCCACCCCTTCAGGGCCTTCTTCCCTGTCAGTAACCAACCAACTGCTTCCTAATGACTGACATGCTATGCAGCAAGACTTTGAAGACTGCTATATTGAAATAGCAAAGTCCTCTTGGCGCACGAAAAATGAAATAAAAAAGTTTTCTGAGGAGGAGCTGAGTGTCCTTACGGCTGAGGTCACTCAGCATGAAAATGAGTTATTTGGAAAAGCCTCAGCCAACATCAGTTATGGTCCTCTAAGTGGAGAAAGTCAATGCTGTCAGTGTTACCAGGAGGACAGTCATCCAGGTGATGAAGCAGTGGCAGGACCTGTGGCGGCGAACAAAAGGCATGCAGCAGAAACAGGAGGAGGGCCGCCATCCACATCACAGCTGACACCGCTGGAGAGGCAAGCAGAGAGGACAATCCATCCCAAACAAAGTGACCCTGTGTTTGAATATGCAGGGTCTTCTCCCTCTTGCCTGTCTCTGAAGGTTTTCCTGCCTGTCCTCAACAAGAGCCAAGCGTTGCCGCATCAGGAAGTGTACCACAGCAGCCATTCTGAGGTCAATGATAGGTCTCTGGTGAGTGTTTTTATAGAGCTCTTACTCACTTCTACAATGGTTTGCACCTTGTCAGAGGAGGTGCAAAGTTTTTGGAGGGTCAGCAATTGCCCATATGCAGGCAAAATCTCATTATAATGTTTGCGCCCGCTTAGATCCCCACCCAATTCCATGCTCTTTTTCTCATTTGAATACATTTCAGTATCATTTAAATGGATTAATGATGGCAAAGTGTTAATTTGATAGCTGGTGCAGAACGCCAGGTGAAAACCATTCTTTACATATGCTGCAGTTTTATTGACCACTGAAGTCCCACTTTACACCAGCTAAACAAGTTTTTTGGCATCAATATGGGGATTTTCCAGCCGCAAATCACTTTGCACATATCCTTACATCAGTCCCATAATATCATACTGTTATTTAAATCTGTCTGCATTCAAGAAGTACATGATTACTAGCAATAATGATTTTCTGGTGGTGTGTATTTTTGATGAAAACAACAACTCGTGAAACAGCTATCATTTTAATGCTGAAGAAATGCTTATATTGTGATATGCCCCTTTTTTTAATCTGCCTAATTTTCACAGTGTATTTGCTCGTTAAGGTGCACATTTTATTGGCAATTACCTGGAGGTGTTCTTTTTTTTTACTAAAATTTGAAGCCCTTATTAAAATTGATTATTTCATTCATTTTTTGCTGTATATAGTTCTTAAGGAAGGCATACATGCAGCTGCAGAGCATGCTATTCCTATTGCCTTACAGCATTCATTAATATTGCCCTGGGTGAGCAAACTAGAGTGGAATGATGACTGCCCATTCACCTCTTGTCCTTTGTTAAAAAGAGATGCAAATTAAAGGAACTGCTGTATTTCTGGTGGCTTTTTCTTTTCTTTTTATGCACCTTTACTGGATTGACACCAACAGAACCCGTTCCATAAAGGCTTGATGATAACACAAAAATACATGTATGTAACTGCCTGCTGTAGCAAAAATCAAACTAAGCAAAGGGATGAAAAGGCTTCAAAAGCAACTATATTCTAGGTTCCCAAAAATGTAGGCTAATGTGTAATAAAGAAATGTAAATAAATCCTTATTCAGTCATAAATATGAATTCTTATTTAAAAAAAAAATAAAAAAATACTTCCCTGAATTTTACAAAGCAAGCAGGTCTGCAGATATGCAACTTTTTTTTTAATCTGTTTTTGTTCCAGTCGACACGAAGATTCATAATTAACATTTGGCTGAACCATGCAGATAAACCCAGATGCATTCGCATTTTTTTTTTTCTTGGCTTTACGTAAAACATTCTAAATAATCAAGAATAGAAAACAATGCAGTCTAAATAGGTTTTAGTTCACATCTTACAAGACATGTTCAGCTGTATTAAGAAGTCTCCTTTGTAACTTATCAATCACAGTAAATGTTTTGCAGATGCAGTTGTGTGTGGAAAATCATTGTTGTGTGGAATAGAACATTTTTTTAAACATGCACTACTGCTCAGTGACCTAACTGTCCATATTCTCAAAAGGGTGTAAAAGGTCACAGTTAATAGGGGTCTTGTCAGGTAGTCTGCCAATGCAACGGTGCTCCAGCTAAATATGCCCCTTAGCCTTGTTGGACAGATGAAGTAGTTAGTGTCTGGCAACCAATATGTCCAGGTAAAACAGAAATGGTGCAATATGTAAATATTAACACAGTGTGTTTGTTTGTTCAGCTATTTCATCACAGGTCATGCTTGCAACTATATTGTTAAGGTAACTTCACTGCCAGCCTCCAGTCACTGCTGCTGTTCAAGAGCTTCAGAACTGTTTTGCTGTGGGCAGAACTGTTTTAAAATCATCATTGTTTGTTTTGCTTAGAATTCTCTTTTGCACAGCTGAATGGTCGTAGTAAGAAAGAGTGCCAGCTATTCACTTCAGTTCAATGAGTCTTCCTTAATATCAGTGTTGTCGTCTAACACTATGATTGGATTTCTAAAATCGTAGCCATTGGACAATTACTTAATTTAGTCAAAATGCCAACAAAACAGTTCAATAAATTAAAAGCAAAGAACATATTGAGACTGCATATACATCTTTTCACAGAGCTGTTTTGGGATAACAGACTGAAACATTGGCTAAATGATAGTGTAGAGTTCCTGTTTTCCCTTTAGTTTTGAAAGATGTATTTATTTAATTACAATTGACTTGTGCATCAAGTATATTACCTATCACTATTATTAAATTATACTACTCTCAAGATGATATTATTGAATGAACACTGCAGTAAGCCACTTTTTCTCAGAAAAAGGTTGACAGAATATTTTTTGCTTTGCCCTAAATAAAATATAGCCTTTGTGGTTTTGCAACACCCCCACCACATCTCCCTAGTTAGCAATGTATGGCAACACAAAAGATTTGATTGCCCAAACATTAGCTTGGGTGTGCGCAGCAAAGGCTCGGTTAGGGGCCAATCTCAGCTGTTCCCACTTCTCAGTAATTAGCCTGCAATGGCAGCTACCTCATGTGGCTTTGTCTAAGAGACACTTGACACAGCAGACATCAGAGGGATTTTTCAGGAGACTCTTGCGGCGCCCGAACAGCTCTTAATTAACCACTTAGGTATCCCCGTTCACACTCCCGGTTGGCGTTTTCCAAATGGTAGGGGCTGCACTGTGGATCTAAACACCGGGGAAGCGCGCTATCAAAAGATCTTGTAAATGAAGGCTTGTGTAAATTATTTTTAATGATTCCCTCCTGGCACATCATTATGATTGTAGTTACACACAGGCACTTCTGAGACGACTCATCTTCCGTAAGGTCAGCTGCAGGACCAGTGTAACTAGCTGCAGTCTGTAAATGGCTTATTAATTAGCGCAGTGGTTTTACATAGCTGTGAGCTCTGATGTATGGAGTTGGAATTGGAATTGTGCAGGATCGAAAATGATAACCCATCTCAGGGCTACTTATGCAAATTGCCATATTATAAAATCATTACCTATCCAAACACTGCACCGCTATATGAATTACAATGATGGATTTTATGATAATTGCAACTTAATTTCTAATGTCTCTGTATTTTTAATAATTTGTGCGTTTCGAGTGTTATTAATTCTGTGTTAGTTAAAGCTGAATGGAAGGTTTTAATTCATTTATTTGGGATTCAGATTTAAGTGGTCATCATTTTGTGCTACAGGAAATAACTTGTTACCCTTGTGTTTTTCCACAGCAAATGAAATTCTATTTAAAAAGTAAAAAAAGGCATATGTAACATAATGATTTTTTTTCCTCCAGCTTTTTAACACCCTTTTTTCTGGTTGGAGTTCTCTTTATAGTAAATTAACAAAGACAGAAGTTAAAATGTGGCAGAATACATATCAAAGCAGCAATGCACTAGTCATAACCATGGACACAATATTGACTTTATTGATCTCCCAATAAATGTTTATAATCATATTAAACTTGAAACCATTAAGGGTGACTATGTATGTACACCTGCATTTAGGCATTGTTCTCAAATGGAATTCAGTGCATTTTATGGTGTACTTATATTTTATGAACACTGCTCAATGTATGGTTCTGCTGTTATAGTGTTCATTACTGTTAAAGTTGTTGGTGGGTCACTAGGTAATATGTTGTCTTGTGGACTGGAAGGTCACAGTTTTAAATCTGCCAAAGGATGTGCTGACATGCCCCATCTACAAAGACCCTGGCATGGAGTGTTGGGGCTCTGAAGTCAATGTCAATCTGAAACTCACAAGACTACCCTGTGCTGTGTGAGTCACATATTGTTGTCATATCTTAACTGGGGCTGACAAATAAGGGTTAAAATAGTGTCAGTCCTGGTTTATACATAAAGTAAGGCCCTGTATTCTCCGCTGGTCCCAAAAGGAGCTGGGGACTTAGGATGGAGAGTTCTGCATGTAACACTCGCATCTGAAGAGAGCCTGCGGTCTGTCTGAGTCGATGGTCCACATTTATTTTCTGCAGCTGTACGTCTTCCTCCTGAAGAACCTCAAGCTACAGCATTTTCGGGCATCCTGTTCATGGCTCCACCAAGAGGAGAGACCTCCTGGTGAATCTGCTCCTGGCTCTTGGTAAACTGGCAATTTACAAGACCAGGAAGCGCAAGATCACCGGGGAGGGTCTCTTTGATTGCAGAGCCATGTTCAGGGCCCTGGTCTGGTCCCGGGTTAATTTGGAGAATGCCCACGCGGAGTCCACTGGTGACATGACGGCCTTTGTCGACCAGTGGGCTCTAAGTGGCGTGCCCTGTAATACCCCCCCCCCCCCTTTTATCCTGCAAATTTAATTTACAGTCCGTTTACCCATTTTTTTTCATTTAATTAGTTAAATGTTTACCTATTTGGCATCCTCTTTTATGAGGATGCAAATTTGATTTTTTTTTTTCTACTTGACGGCTGGACTAGTCCAGACTTAGACATTTAAATAGGACTACTACGACTACTAATAATAATAATAAAAAACCCTTTAGGCTACACCACTCCAAAAAAATGCAAAACTTGATGTGTTTTGTTCATAAATTCCCATGAAATTGATTGCTTTATTATTTACAAATGAGATCGAACCACTACATTTTAAATCAGGTAGCTAAATCTTCCTAGAGATAAATGTACTCGCCTTAAAATCTTATATCCTTCTACAGAGTTTATCTTGTGGATTCTTGTTAATTATAATCTTAATTTAAAATGCAAAGATATATATTTCTTACACTTCAAGCCCAGGCAAGCTGTTACAGGTGTTTAGTTTTTAAATGTAATATAACATTAAACAGTAAATATGCATTTAATTAGTCAATAAATAAGCCACTTATTATAGTAACCACAGTTCAGATATTTTTTCAAATAATTTATTTTTAGTCAAGGGTGAAGAGTTTAATGTTGGTGTTGACTGTGTTGTTCTGCTCTTTGACTTTTGCATTTACATTTTTAAAGCATAGGGTTTTATTGTTGATTCTAGCAGAAATGTTTGGAATCAGTGAGTAAGGAAAAAAATATGACATCAGGATTATTTCTTATTTCATTACCACACACCACCACTATCAGTAAATCTATTCATATCAGTACATCTTGTTGGCTAAGAAGACATGCATCCAATTAGTTTGCAACCTTTATTTTAACACATGCTTTGTAGTACAGTAGTTAAATCTCATAGCGTATCTTCATAGAGTCAAGTGCGGCTTTGCATTCACAGAGAGAATAAATGTAACTCAAGCCGATATAACCTTGATGAATTGCACATTTCACCCCAAGCTATATAGAAACATTAAAAAAGAGGAATGATTATATTAAATAATTTGAAAGACTTATTCCTGACAACTTTGAAATATTGCCATGACAGATCAAGGAAATGATTACTCTCTGTTTTAACCTGAGATTTGAGTGATTGTGCTACTCTGCTGTGGTTATATTAGGCATATCGTGCAGAACCAAGTAGACCCAAATGATAAAACACAAGGGGAGCAGTCCCTGTTTTGTTAATGTCACAGGTATTTTACCAGCCTCTCATGATAATGCCTCTTTACAATTACCCATCTTCCGCTGTGTTTTTTGGTATGCTGTCACTGCCGGAATGCAATCAACATCTGTTAATTTCTGTCTATTAAATGTATTGTCATAACACACGATCATGGTGTTTTGTTTGTATGGCTGAACTGAGACTTATGGCCCTAATCCATCATCTCCTTGTCATATTTGTATGTGTTGTCTGTGGAGTCCCTGTAGTCCCAAGAAAGCGTATTGCAAGGCCCTGTTTAAGTTATTGACCAGCTGCTTAGTGCCCAGCTGAAGAGGTCATTTTTTCCCCCTTTGCTGACTCTCACATTGTTGCATACTGCCAAGCATAATACAAACCGTATGTCCAAAGAAGCTATCAGTTGTAATACTGTGTCTGAACATTTTAACAGGCTTTTTAAACTCAAAATCTCAAAGAAAAAATGACTGTATTAGATCACTGTGTTGGTCTGTTTAACAGTGGCCTCCATGAGTAGGCTATACAATAACACAATTTTTTTTTAATAAATTCGAATTCATCCTGTAGAAATATATTAGACCGCTATCTCCTGGCTACATCAGGGTTTATCATATCTATTTCTTTTACATACGGTAACCTTGTTAGAGTGACTGGATGTTTTGTTTTTATTTTTAATAATACAATATTTTGGTCTATATTTTAGTGGTCAAAAGAGGCAGATCTAAATGAAAAAAGGGTGTTTCAGACTTCAGATTTAGCATTTGAGCAGATTTACTCAATTTGTATTTCAATGAATGTTCTGTTTTACCCTGTTAAGCTATGTTGTTAAAGTAATTATCTGCAACATTTTGGTTTGCCTTTTTAGACTGCAAGATAAATAACAGAAAAATATGCAACAAAGCCAACCCACAAAGCGATCAAACCACTCCAACCAGGACAGATTCTTATTGCACAACAATGCTACTGCAATTAATAACAATGCTACTGCAATTAATAACAATGCTACTGCAATTAATAACACCTTCTGCACAGTTTAATTTTAACAGAATGTTGATCTTAGGTTAGAGGTTCCAAACTTGTGGTCCAGGGGCCATTTATGCCCAGGTGGCCCCTGACTTATTCCTCAAATTAGGCTACAATTCATTCCTGCACCTCCATACTGGTACACTATCACGGGACAGCCTTGGTAATGAGACTATTATCGCGGTCAGACTAATTGGCAAACAAGTTAAACATGTTAAATCTTAACATACTAGTTGATATGTATCTGTCTACAATCATGCCTGCATGCCCAAATGAATACTACGACCACCGTAAGTGACCACTCTGATGAATTCCCATGTTGCTTATTTGATATAATTAATTCTTATCCATAAAGACCAGTATCAGACAGTCCTTTTAGTGGTCTTTATCACCAGGCATCATAGAATACACAATATTTGTCAATTAAGCATTTATCAATCATTCTAAAAATTAAACCACATTCATGCTTCTAACCTCTGAAAAGAAAGGTTGTTGCAGTTTATAGTTTTTTTGTGTTGTCTTGTATAGTTTGTAGAATAAATATGTATGTATCATATTCATCCCATGCATGAGAAAATACAAGAATATCTTACTCATGAGCTGTCATGTATTTATTGATTTATTGTTGATCTATCTGTTTAATTGGGATTAGACTGTGGAGATGAATACCATCTAACTGAACTAATTTCAGGCTTTGGCAATGTTTGTTTGAAGATGACAGATATTTGTTTTTTGTTACAGAAGGAATCGGTTAAGAAGATATTGATGTTCAAGTCAGTGTATGTTAGCATTTGTGCGAGATTCGGGGGGGGGGGGGGGGGGTGTTGGGACTGCTTAATTAATGTCTATCATTACAAACTCTCTGTTTAAAGAACAATCTTATGCACTTCCCCTGTCTAGTGTTTTCGTTTTGTAGCAAACGCTGAGATGCTGATATTCGTGCTTCAGCTTAATGTCGCTATATCTAAACTTCGTTGCCTCGCTCCTTTCACTGCAGGTCACTTCTATGCACAGCACTGCCAATATATTATCAATCATTTTCCTACCTGCTCCGGTGATTCTTCTCATCATTCAGCTTCTCTATTTTGCTGTAGGAGCTCCAACATTAGTCCTTCCTACAACCATCCAGTCTCCAGCCCAGCAACAGCTCCATTACTCAACTTTCTCTGCATCTTCATGCCCTCCGCTAAATTTTCAAAGCTCCGCCGACAAGACATCGCCTTTCCCTCGTCAGTGATTGCCTTGCCTTAGCTCAATTTAAATCTACCACGAAGCTTTGTCTGCTGAATCTCTCTTTACTCCTCGTCTGCAATCAGTACCGTCTACTTCTAATGCAGACTTCTCTCAGCAATCAGACTTGCTGCCCCGGCATTACAGAGATCAAAACTTTGCCGTCTGCAGGCTCAGCCACAAGAGCAGCTATTTTAACTTTTAAAAACCCTGCACGACAACAATATCAACATCCCCGCTGGAAGAGATAGTATGGCGTTATTCCAAATTTTATTGTACCTTTATATCTGCCTGTTCCTCAAGCGTGCTTCTGCAAACTCTCTCGCTCAGAGCTTCAGTACAGGCCGGCAGCACCGCCCTCCTCTCCAGCAAAATAGGTCCCACCCTTCAGCTTCATAAACAACATTTTCGAAGATATGAAGCCCCTCATTCACCCCATCGCCGTCTTAATCACTTCAATTAATACACGACTCAACGATATGGACAAACAAGTCGCTTCCAACACTGCAGCAATCTCTATCAAGCCCAGTATTTGCCACTCCAGTCATGGCCATCTTGGCTCAGCACTTCCGGTCCCCACAGCTGACAATTCCCATTTACAACCTGGCATCAGCCGCCCCCAATGGTCCATAGCACGCGCCTGTAGTTAGAAAACAATTTCAGCGACCACATATGGCTTCTACTTTCGATACTTTTGCAACATTAAGAGCTAGATTCTCAAAGCTATTTTCAAGCTCTATCACAGGGGTGGCTGTAGTGGTGACATCAGGCCAGAAGCAGGAAGGAAAACAAACAAGTAAGTACTGCAGGGCAAAGGCCCTGCGCCGCCATTTATTTAAACAAAAATCTAATAAAATATTTTAACAAAAAAACACTTGCTCACAGAGCTAAATAAAGTTTTCAAACAAAAACAAATCACAAACACTAATACAACAAAACCCCGTTAAGGCTGGGCAATTGCCTTCACTGATCCTATGGTCTTATTTACTTTCAGTTTCGTTTCTCCAACTCTCTCTCTCTCTCTCTCTCTCTCTCTCTCTCTCTCGTTCTTACTCGTTCACTCCTCCGAACACCCACCCCGAACTGAGAGCGCTGCAGGTTTATATACCGTGGCCGAGGGTTTTAACTAGCTAGTAATTATTCTATTACCCCTCGGCCACAATCTACACGAGTTTATTAATTACGTGTGCCTGCCGACTAGTTTATCAACACACTAGCCGACAGCCACACATTACCACAAGGTTTTTAAATACTACTGGCAGAGGACAAGCTGCCGACCTCGCCTCTGCCAGAACATATTTAAATGAAAATAACAAAAACATACGGCTTCACCGTCACATTTATAAATAAATTATTAATAATAATAATAATAATAATAATAATAATAATAATAATAATAATAATAATAATAATAAAAATAATAATAAAACAAATACAAAATAATAAATAATAAATTGCCCAGGGACGGAGGGGTACCCCGTTCTAAAAATAAACAAATACATTTTGCTGCCCCCTTTTCATGTACAGGGCTCCTCGCCCTGTTACAAGCTCATTTTAATTTATTTTCTGAAAGACAACATTTTCAAGTACAGTTCTAATTTAAGACTCCTTGCAAGTACTAAAAGAAATGCCTGTTTTGTCAAGTGTATTTTCGGAAACAAACTTCACATTGCTATTTGTACTGGACTTTCCCATCCTGTACATCTCCAGTTTTCACTGCTACTGAACTAAATATGTTTTTAGAATGTATCGCACATTCACAATAACTTACAGTCAGCAACCTCGGATCCTTAATTTCTATTAAAAAAAATAAATAAAATAAAACACGGGACCTGCTATCCTTACTGGGCCATTTCAATTACACAATTCACATCATCCCCCAGGGTAGAATCTTCATTTCACGTCTCGCTCCTTTTCTACAGCATCAAGTCAGGAAGTGCAGAAAAGTTCCACGCAATCCAGGAAGGTCATCAAAGGTGCATTTATTAATTCAAAATTGCCCCCCCCCCCCCCCCCCCGACTCACTCCTTTTCAGACGCCTCATTTCTAGGATTCAGGTGTTTCATGAATCACCAGACTCTGCAAGATGAAGCTGCGGCCCCATTGCAGGCTTTCTATCCACAAGGTTGCCGTGCACCTTAGGCCGTAACTGCTATCAGTCTTCTGGGCTTAAAACTGGATTCTTCCTTTCCGTTCAATCAAGACTGGATCCTTGCTTTCAAACCATCGCCATCTCAGCAGCAGATAACCATTTTGCCGATCGGTCTTCCCCGAGTCAGTCCTCTTAACCGCATTTTCACCAGTCTGCAAGTCAACGCCTGCGGACTCTGCGCATTCACAGCCCATTCTACCTCCCTCTGTCAAAAACAATCTGATACACCATCAGAGCATTTAGTATAAACATTCCTATTGCGAGAGATATTAATCACAATAATCAAATATTCTACCCTGCATCACTTTCTAAGTCAACGGTTTAATTCTAATCATAACCATTAGATGGCAGTGTAACACCTTAAGTTCTAGATATTTTAGCGGGTCCTCTGTCATTGCAAAAGTTATGTATTTTCAAATCAGGACCAATTTACTTCAGAAGTTAAGATTTCATTTGATGCAGATACGGAAACCATGTCCTGCGATTCAACGTTTCAGTCAAGGCGCCCTCCTACCCAGCACTGGAAAATACACTCCTAGACTGCTCCTGATCAAATCAATAGGTTTCGCATCAGCCTCAGAGCAACGTATTCTTTATCCTCTCAGGTTCTACAGTGGCCTCAGATCTATGCATTATTTATCTCTGCCCAAAGGCAGCCCCATCTTCGGCTCAATCTAACCGCCTTAACACTCAAAGACCAATATCACTACTTATGGCAGTCCACCATTCACTATTAAAAATAACTGCTTCAGCAGATCTCTGCTCTCTACAGCTGAGCTTCTGCACATTACTGACAGTACTCCATTGTTTACTTCCTTAGATCTGCACTGTGCAGCAGATCCCACTCTCTACTCTTAATCACTCCTCACTACAGCAGATCTCGGCTCCCTCTTCAGATCTGCTTACTGTTGCAGCATGCAAAAGTTGCTTTAGTTTACTGCTTAAATATGCAACTGCCCTCCTCCAGAGCTTCCAACGCTCCAGCTTTCTTTCAATACTCGGATCGTGACAGCCATTTTGCTTGACTTCCTCAGCAATCTAGTCACATGTTCGCTCATCCTTTCAAATACTACAAATGTTAATACATGGTGAGAGACTGGAAATCTGTCTTGATTATGAGTTAAGGAATTCCACTATTAGGGGAATGACTGGAGTTATGAAACCCAAATCTCTGAATGTGAGTTCACCTTTTCCATTCCAAGCAGACATGATAGTAGCAAACTGCTGATCGATCCCGTATTAACTAACACATAGGTTGCTCTCACCACTCTCCTCTCCAAAACCAGCCTTTTTCCACAACCTTATACCCCCCCCCCCCATTCAGTTCGAATCAGAGCAGCTACTTTCAAAGCCAACATCAATCTCCGTTTAATCAAAACATGGGGCACCGGTCCTCTGCAGTAATCAATTTATACATCCGTTCATCCCATACCGACATAGCAATAGCCCAAGACTATTTAGCATGCCCGGAGTGGGGGCTACCTGACTGCCGGGGCCACCAGAGGTTTTCCCCTTCTACGAAGGGGTTTTTTCCTCTCCACTGAGTGGCAGGTAATCACATAACCAAACCAAACCACACTAACACTATTTTAACCTCTCCAGTTTGTCTTGTATGTCCTTTCGTTTCCTGTCTTTTCCAGCTATTTCTTTTATGTTATGCACTGGCGCATCTCCTGTTGTTTGTCTTATGGTGGGGTTTCTGCGGGGAGCCGGGGGTCCATTCTTTGGGGGGCAAGTGAGTCGCACTTCCCCAACCTCAGGTCTGCTTCAGCGACCTTGTCCTCACTCTGGGGGGTTCTCACTGCTGTGAGTCAGAGGGGACCCCTAGCCACACTATCCTGTCGCAGCTCATGCGCTAATCTTACCTCGTCACCCGAGGCTCTGTTCTATTTCCCTCGGGACGTGGCATGCTTTAAGCTCTCAGGGCCGAGTCCCAGACTAACCCATCTCTCTTTGTTGCAGGTTCCCTGCGGGATGCCTCTCTGCTCCTGGCTTCGGAGGACTGTGCCTCACCTCATCCGAGGGCAGCACCAGATCAGTCAGGGAAGCCTTTTCTATCTCTCCTTTCAGGTCCTGATTTAGCTGACTTTCCTTCGCCCCGAGAGGCACCTCTGCCGAGTCAGAGCCCTTTTCTGTGTTTTCAGATCCTCGAGGCTTCAGCCATCGACCAAGCCCGGTCCTACGTAAGGGCGGCTCATCGGTCAGGGATCTCTTCCTATCCTAACTTCAAGTCCGGGCACAATCCAAAGTCCGGGCCATCGACTCACCTTCATTCCTAAGTCCAGGCTCTCTCTGTCCGTCTCTGTCCCACTAACAAGCTTGTTTCTGCATCCTCTATTCTATCCTTGCAGCCTCAACAAACGCCTCGTGAAAATACTATTAAATTATTTATTTATTTATTTATTTATTTATTATTTTTTAATCAATGTATCTCTATCATACAATAGGCCACCTTTAACAGTACATCAATGTCTTATAGGTACTGAACTTTTGCTTCCTTCTAATCATTTCTCTATATTCAAGTCAGCCACCTACAATTAATCAGTGCAAATAAATATTGAAGCTGCCCAACTAATACAGTTAATTGTCTTAGTGCTTTGCTGGCTGCCCAGTTCCCAACAGCTGGTCACAGTGGCACATGGCACCACTTCAGCAACCCTTTGAGATAATAACTTTCGCATCTGCCAACAGAGTGCCTGTTCCTGCCCACAGAATTTACAACTCACAAGTGAAAACAGAGACTCCGACAGAATTTTTTATGCAAGGTCTTTGAATTTTATTAATGTAATGCAAACACAAGCCTTCCAACACATTAAATTGTTGATGTTATGCGAATACACTCTGGAATTGCAGATCCTCATTAACATTATTTGCATGTTAATCTGCATCTTTTTAATTAGTGATATTATTTATGCACATATTTTTTGCCCACTGATGCCAAGTCTGAGGCACATTAATTAATCTACTGAGATGCCAAACTGTTTTTTTCCTCCACTTTTATTTGTTTACATGGTGTTCCGGATTCCGGTAAAATAGAAAAAAGGCCTAAAGAATAAAAGTAGAAAGACAAGATTAACTAAAAGCTAATTTTGTTTTCATAATTTATATTGTAATATTAGCCAAATGTCGTGTTTCTTCCCTCAGAGCAGTTATTCAGTTACATTACCTTGATGTATTATTAAAATGTATAATGGACTCTGGAGGTTTCTCTTAGTTCTCTCCTTCATTTACAGAATATACTCAATGTTATTTTAATCTTCCTACAACGCTTCCATGCATAGACAATGAGGAGTTCTCCCTAGTGGATCTCCAGTGCTGATCCACTTTCCACAACTGATAAACATTTAAATCAGTCTTTGAAAAAAAAAGAGAGACGAACAAGATATATACAGTATAATCCATTAATAGTGTATTTTGAATATTCTTGTAATGTCTTAAGTTTTCTAATATGGGTTGTGATTGAGCCCACTTGATCATTAATTTAGTTTCAAAACACAATCACCCAGAAGTTTACATGAGCACCATATGCAACTATTGTATTTCAGTGTTTTGGAGATTTAAAAAAAAAAAAAAAAAGAACAAAATTAGAAAAAACAGCTCATGTATGATATTCATTAAGTCACCCATTTTCATCTCATAGCCAATTCATTTAGAGTGATAGACATATTAATATTTTAAGCACCACAGTTGGGCCATATTCACAAAGCATTAACCCCCATGCTATGTTTGAACCATTTATTTTGTGAAATGGCTACAGACATAGCTAGATATTTGTGCATTTACTTGTGTTACTTCTGAATTTACATAATACACATGTTTATTAGCTCATTATGTGTTTCATAATATATTATTGTGTCATAAGCAATAAAGTCTTAAGCATATTTATCTATTGGGCCAGTTATTGAACAAGCCTGATCAAATGAACATTCTGTAATAGAGAGAAGTGCACTAGTGGTGAACACTAGTATTTTTTTTCCACATGAGAAATTGTACTTAAAGATATTTTCAATTTCAAATCTTTAACAAACTCACTGTTTCATGGGTGTATATTGGTATACACCCCTAATGCACCCCTTGTGTTCATATTTATACTAGCTTCAACACAGAAATTCCACCTTGATCAGGTTTGTTCAGATACAGCCCCTAAGGTACGATATACTGGTGTCTTTGTTAAACATTCCAAATATCCATGATGAAATAGTAGTAAGGATTAAAGCTTTTAGGCATCAACATTGTATTTTATTTTTAGAAAGAAAAAAAAAGTTTTAACTTAAGACTCTTGGCCATCATATAGCTGGAAACATACAAACATAGATATACGTCTGACGCTTGTTTATATATATATATATATATATATATATATATATACACACAGAAAATTCAAATTATTATATAGATTTTGTATATGACCAGTACATTAATTAATCTCTAGTGTCTGTTCGTAACTATTTTAAGGGCTCCAGTGCTCAGCAGTTTACAAAATGACAGGGATCTGGTCGCTAGTTTTCTATGATCTTCACCAGTCATTTTATAAGTAATGGCTATTTACATATGCCACATGTACTATGAAACCCTATAATCTTCGTTATAGGTATATCATTATAAAACAATATTTCCTTTCAAACCTAAAATCCTCGCCCTACTTTTTTAAAACAATGGCATTTATATTATTTTTTGTTCCAGTTTAGCCTTCTCCTAAAACGAATGGCTTTATATCTAAACAGGATAGTCAATAGTGCAGCACAGAACTGGAACATTGTGTAAACATTGGTAATGATGCTTGTGGCCATTTTAAACTCCCATACCAATAATCCCTTGTGAGTTACAGATTATCCTCAATGGAAATTCTTTTCATCTCAAACAATAACAGTTGTCTGTTTTTACAATTCATATGACTCACTGGATTTCAATCTATGAGCATTAGTTAACTGCTGCAGTAGCAGTAGCTTCAGGCTGTTCATTCTAGCTCTAACAAATCACAATATTCATTATGGTATGAAATGTAAACTTTCTAACAATCTGTATGGGTGGTGTAGATGGACACCTACCTTTGATTAGCAGGCCAATAAAATGTCACTACATTGGGTACAATTACACGTTTTGCAGTATAACTGCATGGTTGATGGTGTGAACTCTGAGAATGTTAAATCAGGCTTTTGCTTCATAAAAATGTCTATCAGTGCTCTGATTGGCTGAAAGGACCTTGAGCATTGCATAATAATTATACTGTATATCATGACCTGTAGTTGTTTTTGTTATGTTTGTTACATTTTAGCCTCAGTCATGCTATATAAATATAAAGTGGATAAGTTTGTCGTCCCCCCCCCCCCACCCCTTTTTTAGGGTGATAACCCCAACATAATAACATTTTCAATATGGGGTTACACCCTTCTTAAAATTTGTATGTAAAAAATGACCATTGGGACACTAACTATATGTTTAAGTAGTATAATACCAGATAAACTTTCGAGTACTGTGTCGTGCCAAGTGTAAAAAAAGCACAAATATTTTACCAGATTTTTTTTTTTTTTTCCCGGATTTAACTGAAATCATAAGAACATAAGAAGGTTTACAAACGAGAGGAGGCCATTCAGCCCATCTTGCTCGTTTGGTTGTTAGTAGCTTATTGATCCCAGAATCTCATCAAGCAGCTTCTTGAAGGATCTCAGGGTGTCAGCTTCAACAACATTACTGGGGAGTTGGTTCCAGATCCTCGCAATTCTCTGTGTAAAAAAGTGCCTCCTATTTTCTGTTCTGAATGCCCCTTTATCTAATCTCCATTTGTGACCCCTGGTCCTTGTTTCTTTTTTCAGGTCAAAGAAGTCCCCTGGGTCGACATTGTCTATACCTTTTAGGATTTTGAATGTTTGAATCAGATTGCCGCGTAGTCTTGTTTGTTCAAGACTGAATAGATTCAATTCTTTTAGCCTGTCTGCATACGACATGCATTTTAAGCCTGGGATAATTCTGGTTGCTCTTCTTTGCACTCTTTCTAGAGCAGCAATATCCTTTTTGTAACGAGGTGACCAGAACTGAACACAATATTCTAGGTGAGGTCTTACTAATGCATTGCAAAGTTTTAACATTACTTCCCTTGATTTAAATTCAACATTTCTCACAATATATCCGAGCATCTTGTTGGCCTTTTTTTATAGCTTACCCACATTGTCTAGATGAAGACATTTCTGAGTCAACATAAACTCCTAGGTCTTTTTCATAGTTCCCTTCTTCAATTTCAGTATCTCCCATATGATATTTATAATGCACATTTTTATTGCCTGCATGCAATACTTTACATTTTTCTCTATTAAATTTCATTTGCCATGTGTCTGCCCAGTTCTGAATGCTGTCTAGATCATTTTGAATGACCTTTGCTGCTGCTGCAACAGTGTTTGCCACTCCTCCTATTTTTGTGTCGTCTGCAAATTTAACAAGTTTGCTTACTATACCAGAATCTAAATCATTAATGTAGATTAGGAATAGCAGAGGACCTAATTCTGATCCCTGTGGTACACCACTGGTTACCTCGCTCCATTTTGAGGTTTCTCCTCTAATCAGTACTTTCTGTTTTCTACATGTTAACCACTCCCTAATCCAGGTGCATGCATTTCCTTGAATCTCTACTGCGTTCAGTTTGAGAATTAATCTTTTATGCGGGACTTTGTCAAAAGCTTTCAGGAAATCTAAATAAACCATGTCTTATGCTTTGCAATTATCCATTTTCAATGTTGCATCCTCAGAAAAGTCAAGTAGGTTAGTTAGACACGATCTCCCTTTCCTAAAACCATGCTGGCTGTCCCCCAGGATATTGTTACCATATCGGTAATTTTCCATTTTGGATCTTATTATAGTTTCCATAAGTTTACATATAATAGAAGTCAGGTTTATTGGTCTGTAGTTACCTGGTTCGGTTTTGTCTCCCTTTTTGTGGCTCGGTATTACGTTTGCTATTTTCCAGTCTGTCGGTACAACCCCTGTGTCAAGAAACTGTTGCATGATCTTGGTTAGCGGTTTGTAAATAACTTCTTTCATTTCTTTGAGTACTACTGGGAGGATCTCATCGAGCCCAAGGGATTTGTTTATTTTAAGAGCTCCTAGTCCCTGTAACACTTCTGCCTCTGTTATGCTAAAGTTATTTAAAATTGGATAGGAACAGGTCGACGTGGGGCATGTTGTCCGTGTCCTCCTTTGTAAAAACCTGTGAAAATTAATCATTTAATATATTTGCTTTTTTTTTCTTCATCTATGATTTTGCCATTTGTGTCTCTTAGACATTTAACCTCCTCTTTGAATGTTCTTTTGCTGTTATAATATTGGAAAAACAGTTTGGAATTGGTTTTAGCCCCCTTGGCAATAATGATTTCTATCTCTCTCTTGGCCTTTCTAACTTCCTTTTTGACTTGTGTTTGCAGTTCCAAGTACTCTTTCTGTGTACTTTGTTTTTGGTCCCTTTTAAACGCTCTGTAAAGTGCCTTTTTTCGCTGAATATTTTTTTTAATTGATCTATTAAACCATTTTGGCCATTTTGTTTTAGATTTAGATTTGTCTCCTTTTTCTGTGGATGTTTTATCTATTTTACTCCAATCTACTTCTGTTAGTCTCTGTTTCATACCTTCATAGTTTGCTTTTCTAAAATTGTAAACCTTAGCTTTAGTCATTACTTTGGGGGTTTTAAAAAATACTTCAAATGAGACCATGTTGTGGTCTGAGTTTGCCAATGGCTCTCTGACCTCTGTTTTAGTTATTCTGTCTTCATTATTTGAAAAGACTAAATCAAGGCATGCCTTCCCTCTAGTCGGTGCCTTGACAAATTGCGTTAGGAAGCAGTCATTTGTCATTTCCACCATTTGAATTTCGTCCGTCGTGCTCCCCACTGGGTTCTCCCTTTATACGGGGGAAGCTGAAATCCCCCATTAGTATGGCTTCTCCTTTTCTACACGCATTACGAATGTCCTTGTATAACAGATTATTTTGCTCAGCGTCTGAATTTGGCGGTCTATAGCATGCTCCTATTATTATGCCCTTTGAATTTTTGTCCATTATTCTGACCCATATTGATTCTACATTGTTTTCTTTGTCCTGATTTAACACCTTGGCTTCAAGACTATTTCTTATGTATAGCGCTATCCCTCCGTCTCTTCTGTCCTGCCTGTCTTTCCTGTAGTTAAAATGCTTCCTGCTTAATCTGTTAAGCAGGAAGACAAAACCGAACCAGGTAACTACAGACCAATAAACCTGACTTCTATTATATGTAAACTTATGGAAACTATAATAAGATCCAAAATGGAAAATTACCGATATGGTAACAATATCCTGGGGGACAGTCAGCATGGTTTTAGGAAAGTGAGATCGTGTCTAACTAACCTACTTGACTTTTTTGAGGATGCAACATTGAAAATGGATAATTGCAAAGCATAAGACATGGTTTATTTAGATTTCCTGAAAGCTTTTGACAAAGTCCCGCTAATATTATATTTGTCTCCATCACTCTCAGACAACCAAGTTTCTGTAACACATTGTACAATCACATTGTAGTTACTTGTTAGTGCAGTAGCTTCAAATTCTAACATTTTGTTTCTGAGACTTTTAGCATTAAGATAAATACATTTAATGGCTGTCTTACCTGAGTTGTTGCCCTTGTTTTGATGTGGTCTCCCTTCTGTTTTTTGTTTTCTCCCCCCTTCCTTTCTAGTTTAAATGCTTCTGGACCTCCTCAAGGATCCTTTCTCTGAGTAGATTGGTTCCCTTTCTGTTTAAGTGCACTCCGTCCCACCTATAAAGATAGTCCTTGTTGTAGAATGTGCTCCAATGTTCAAGAAAGGTGAAGCCTTCCTGTGTGCACCACGATTTCAGCCATGCATTTTGATTTTGTATTTCCAGCTGTCCATATGGTCCTTTGCAAGATGCCGGCAGTATCCCAGAAAATACCACAGTTTTGGTCTTGTCTTTTAATTTCCTTCCTATCTCTCTGAATTTGTTTTGCAGGGTTCTTGGTCTGTCTCTGCCAATGTTGTTTGTACCGATGTGGATGACTACTACCGGGTCGTCTCCTGTTCGTTCTAGGAGCCTGTCCACGTCTCAGTGATGTGCTTGACAGAGGCTCCTGGAAGGCAGCACACTGTTGTAGTAAGGGGGTCCAAACTGCAAACTGAATTTGCTGTGTTTCTCAATATGGAGTCCCCAACAACCATGAACTCCCTTATTTTTGCTGCCTGGCCAGCACTGTTTATAGGGTCCTGGATGTTGTTCCTTTCATTCTCTTGATGCTGGTTTTGGTCATCTAAATGTTGAAGTGGCTCAAATTTGTTGGATGTCTGGATTTCTGGTGGTTGTGTTTGACGAAGTTTCTTTTTTTCCCTGCTTCTGCCTATCTGACCCCAGCTCTTTCGACTCTCTTCCATCTCCGTGGTGACTTTCAGTCTGCTAGGGTTGCAGACTTCCATGAATTGTGGGTGTGTCAGCTCCTCAAGCTCCTGTTGCTGTCTCATTTCCTCCAGCTCCTTTTCTTGCAGACTTGGTTCACTTTCACATAATATGTCCTAGATTTAACCCAAAAAATGTCATTATTTTTACACCTGGCGAGTCACCATTTAGCTGACACGTTAAATCTGGGAATCTAACAAATAAATCTGTGAATACATGGAACTTAAATCTTTATTTTATACTTGGCATCCAACATTTAGCTAACAGATAAATCTGCATGCAACTTAAATCTTTATTTTATTATTATTATTATTATTATTATTATTATTATTATTATTATTATTTATTTCTTAGCAGACGCCCTTATCCAGGGCGACTTACAATTGACATTTGGCATCTAACATTTGGCTAACAGATAAATCCAAAATACATTATCTTTCAGCATTGTAAAGTAAGTTCAATCTTTGTTAGCAATTAAATCTCAAAAAGATAAAACTGGAAAAATAAATCTGGTTAGCTAAATCTGAAGCTAGTCCCCACCCATTTAAGCCGGGGAAGAGGCTGTGTCTGTTTATGTCTTACTCTGATTCTGATTCGATGTGTTGTTGTGTCAGTCATGGCACATACCCTCTATTTGACAAAACTCTGTTTCTTTATGTAAAATTAAAAAAATTAATTTGCTAAAACCATCCAAAAACAGACAACCTACCACCATTCCCTCCCACAAAACGGAATGAAAAGCCACCCAATTGGCAGCACTGCTCTCTCTCTGCTGCTTCCCCACATCCCTGCCTCATCAAATGCTTAAATGGGCAGGGACTCATTTGCATGTTAGCTTCAGATTTAGCATGCAAAATAAATATTTATTTAACAAAAAACAGATTTATTTATTCAGATTTAATTGCGAACAACAAAGATTTAACGTACTTTAAAATGCTGAAAGATCATGTATTTCTGTTAGCTCAATGTTGGATGCCAAGTGTAAAATAAACATTTAATTTCCGTGTATTTTTTCATGATTTATTTGTTAGATTCCCACATTTAATGTGTCAGCTAAATGTTCACTCGCCAAGTGTAAAAATAAATAAATAAATAAAGACTTAAAGACTGAAACATTTTGTTTTTCCACATTTAAATGTTGAATTTATAATAAACATTTTCAATAATTATAAATTATATCTGAAAGTACACATTTTTTGTTAACATTTATTTATTAAGCAAAATCTGGAAAAAAAATGGTTCAATCCAGGAAAAATGATATGATTTAAATTGAATCTGAAAAAAAAAAAAATAATAACCACCTGGTAAAATATTTGTGTTTAAAAAAAAAAAAAAAAAAAAATTAGACTTGGCGCCCCATAGATTACAAGTGTATTTAAAATCAGGCCCATTTAATTGCTACTGTTTTTGGTTTATTTTACAGCATCCCCAATTACTGTATACCAAGACTATAAAACACTTACTGTATGCTTTTAAATAAAGCTGACCCACTGTGTTTAATTGTCTTGGCCTGTTAGTATTTGGACACTATCCAGCAAAGCACTTCAGTAAACTCAATAAATTGCACACTATAATTAATATAAAAGCCCAATAAAATAGTAAACTAGCCTTTCTAGAGAATGAATGCGGTGGCATTCTAACACCATAGCACACGTACATATTCTCAGCGTACCAAAAACAGCAATTAAGCTAACTTGTTTAAAAACGTCATCTGGTTTGTCTGACACATATAATTAGCAATCTGTAAGTATAGTATACAGAAACACATTTTCTTCCACACCCACCATGTGCAAATAATAGATGTGTTAAACTATAAATCTTTGCAAAAATATTGTGTCAGTAAAGAAAGGTTGAATTGTTATAATATATGAATGTAATGTAATGTAGTAGAACAGGGTTGTTTTTTGTATAAAACTACAGTATATTTTCTTTGTGTGGGTCACTGGGAACTGAAGAATAATTCTGTTTTAAGTGTGGCTTTCATTTTTACCATGTAGTGTTGAGTGTGTAGAAGCTTTAAGAATTGTGACACAAATCAGATGACCATTTACCATAGAATAAGGAAGCCTTGCAGTTTGAGACACTAGAAGATGGCAAACAAGATTCTACAACCCAGATTTTTGTATCATGTTTAAATCATATACCAAAAGTTTTGCATCACCTACCATAATTGTTGAACCATTAACTATTATTATAGTAATCCCAACTTAACCATGGTAAACCATCGCCAGGCCAGGCTTGGGATAATTGCACGAATGGCAATCCATGTTAAATTTTCATTGTCAAAAACATAGTTTCAGAACACCCTTCGTTTTTTGGGAGTGCTTCCCCCCCTTAGAATAACATTAAACTGTATTAAGACATATTTTTATTTATAGTGAAAAGGGTCTATCAGGATAGCAAAAGAGTAACTTGCCCAGAATTATCTGGATATAGTAGTTAGCCAGAGCACCAAGTATGGTTATTTTAGGGATCACCCAAGGTGGTGCCAATTTTGTCCCAGTGCTTTTTGGAAGGTTATATACAGTACATTCCAGGACTTACTTGGTCATTCATATTTTATGCACCTTCGATTAAGGGCAGCACTGATCTAACCCAAGACAGAATGTTTTACTCCATAACAAGGATTGTTAGCCTTAATTTTTGTGAACCTAACAGAAAACCTCTCTTAAGCCTTTTGCAGTTACTAAACAGTTGGATACCAAATTGGATAAATTGGGTGTCACTCCTCAGGGAAAACTGCCTTCATAAATAAGGTTCCAGAATATATTTCTGATGCATTATATACAGTAGTAGTCAAAAGTTTACCACCCCAATGGAAATGTATAATTTCTAGAAATTTCTCAAACAAATTATAGGAACGTTTTACTTTTGTGCACAAGGGAAAAAAACAAGTTACAAGAAACAGATGTCTACAATTATTTATTTCAGCAATTTTCTTTGCAAAACTCCAAAAATGCTAATTCAAATGTATTCATACCCTGACAAGGAACATGAAATGAATAGCTAGTTGAGGCAACTTTAGCAATACTAATCTCTTTTAAACTATTATGATATTTATCAATTAGCTTTTGGCATGATTCTTTAGTATTTTTTACCATTCTTCAATGCAAAATTGTTCCAGTTCAATCAAATTCAGAGGATTTCTCTTGTGCACAGCCTTCTTCAACTCATACCAAAGATTATCAATCAGATTTAGATTGGGACTTTAACTAGGCCATGCCAGAACCATGATTTTATTCTTCTTTAAACATTTAAAGATTTTGATGTGTGCTTTGGATCGTTGTTGTGTTGGAACGCCAGTTGCGCTTTAAATCCAGTTGTGTAGCGGAGGGTTTCAGATGATTGGCCAATATATTTTGGTATGCTATGGAATCCATTTTACCATGAATTGGAACAACATTTCCTGTGCCATAAGAGGAAAAACAGCTCCATAGAAGGATTTTACCACCTCCATGCTTGACAGTAGGTATGGTGTTCTTTTCTTTGTACTCCTCACCAGACTGTCTCCAAATGTAACGACTATCAGTGTGACCAAATAGCTCGATTTTGTTTCATCACTCCACAAAACCTTTGACCAGAACTCGTATCCATTATTCAAATGCCATTTTGCAAACTTTAAGAAATTGTCCTTGTGACATTTTCCTAAGAGTGGCTTTTTCCTTGGCCTGCGACCATTGAGACCTTCACCATGCAATACAAGATCTATGCTTGAAATGGAAACCCCAGTCCCACTGGCAGCCAATTCACTTTGAATCTTCTTGTATCCTTCTCCAGCTTTGACAATAAATAATTTTCTGCCTAAGGTCTTCAGATAGCTCTTAACTTTTTCCCATATTGACTTATTGGTAATGACAGCAATCATCCTATGCCTAACCCTTTTGTACTCTCTAAGAATGTTCATCTACGATCCAGCATTTTCTAGACTTTTCTAGAATCGGGTTCTGCATTATCATATTGAATTTCTAGCACTTTGTAGACAATACTATCATAGCATCAAATGATATGAATACTTTTGAATTAGCATTTTGGGAGTTTTGCAAAAAAAAAAAAATGCTGAAATAAATAATTGTAAACATCTGTTTCCTTGTTTTTTTCCTCATCCACAAATGCAAAACTTTTGCTTCAAAATTTTTTTTCTAAAATTCTTTGTTTTTGAGAAATTTCTAGAAATTATACATTTCCATTTGGGTATGTAAACTTTTGACTGCAACTGTATGAAATAGATCCTAATAACATAGTGGAATAATATATGCTTTTAAAATATGATTTTCCTAGGGTGGATTCCTATACATCGTTTCCCTTGGCTCGTCTACTAAGGGAAAGTTATCTCTCTCCTGGTAGGAGATTGAACGCATTGGTCTACAATTTATGTTATCTGAGAAAACAAGTTGGTCCAATCAATCAATCAGTCAATCTTTATTTTATATAGCGCCTTTCATAGTGGAGCGCTTTACGAGATACAGTAACAACAAGAAAATCCATAATACTTTAAATACAGAGAAATGCATAATACATGCTATACAGTAAAAAAAAAAACCAATGCATAATACATTAAATACGGTGAAAAGTGCATAATACGTGATAGTAGCATAATACATGAAATAGTAGCATCAACACAGCAGCTAATAGCAGATATCGGGCTTAAAGAGCATTTAAAGCAAAAGAGAACAGGTGGATCTTGAGAGTTGATTTAAAGTGAGCGATGGTGAGAGCATCACGCACCAAAGCTGGGAGAGAGTTCCAAAGAATTGGAGCCATGAAGCTAAACGAGCGTTCTCCAAGTGTCGTGCACTTTTGCCGAAGACGGAGGACCTCAGCTTGCGGGCAGGGACATAGCGGGTCAGCAGACTGAGGAGGTACTCAGGACCTGTGTGATGAAGGGCATTGTAGGTGAGCAAGAGAGTTTTGAAAATAATCCTGAACTTTAGAGGTAACCAGTGCAGCTGGGCAAGACGGGAAGTGATGTGATCACGTTTTTTACATCTGGTAAGGATCCAGGCAGCGAGATCCTGAACGAGCTGCAGTCAGTTTATGGTGCATGCAGGGAGACAACCATATAGAGAGTTACAGTAGTCGAGTCGAGAGGAGACAAATGCATGATAAAGTATCTCCGCATCCGGGAAGGAAAGGTAGGGACAGACTTTGGAGATGTTTCGAAGATGGTAGAAGGAAGATTTGACCACGGAGGAGATGTGGGCATCAAAGGAGAGGTTGCTGTCAAGAAGTACACCGAGGCTTCGTTCGGTGGGGGAAGGCAGCAGCAGAGTTTCCGAGGTTCAGGGCAGCTATATTGAGATTCTTAAGTTGAGTTTTAGATCCTACTAGAAGGAGTTCAGATTTGCTAGTGTTCAGCTGAAGAAAATTGGCAGACATCCAGGCCTCGATGTCTTGAATGCAAGCCAAGAACTGGGCCATGGCAGAGGGGCTTCCAGGGTTGAGTTTTAAGTAGAGCTGGGTGTCGTCAGCATAGGAGTGAAACATGAGGCTGCATTGGTAGATGAGGTGACCCAAGGGAAGCATGTAGATATTGAAGAGAAAGGGTCCAAGAACAGATCCTTGTGGGACACCACAAGTGAATGTGTTTGCGACACCACTGCATCCAGCATAGAAAACAGACTGCATGCGTCCGGATAGGTAACAGGACATCAAGGAGAGACAGGTTCCAGAGATTGTAGAGATTGTAGAGAAGCCAGACTGTAGAGATTCAAGCAGATTGTTATCCGTGAGATGTTTCATCAGCTGACTGGCTACAGCCCTTTCAAGAGTTTTGGAGAGAAAATGGAGATTGGAGATGGGATGGAAATTAGATAAGTCAGCTGGGTCAAGGGAAGGTTTTTTGAGTACCGGCGTAACTCAGGCAAGTTTAAGGGCAGCAGGAACCGAGCCAGAGTCCAGAGACAGGTTGAGAGTGTGCATAATGGAAGGCACAAGATCAGAAGCACTGAGACAGACAAGGTTAGTTGGCCAGGGGTCAAGGGGGCACGTGGCAGAAGTTGATTTCAACCGTAAGCCGGAAACATCAGCAATGGAGAGAAGAGAGAAGGAGGAGAGGGCAGGAGGGGCAACCAGAGGAGAGTCAAGGTGGTCAAGTAGTAGACTGGGTTTGTGGTGGGAGAGCGTAGAATAGATGTTGTCAATTTTGTTCTGAAAGAAAGAGGAGAAATCATGACAGATAAGAGAGCAGGATGAATGGGAGATGGATCGGTGGCTGGATGTAGGATTTGGTCAATGATTTTAACCCTTTGCAGTCCTTTTATTAAGTGTGTGTCAGACGCGTCAGGTCCAATTTATTTTCACCCGCGCAGTTAATTTTAGACATGCTGTTTAAAAGTATTTTTTTTCCAGTCAAACAGGTTTAAAAGGCCCTGCATATCAACAAAGCACTCACTATGCATCTAGGAGGCAATGTGGTCCAGTGGTTAAAGAAACGGGCTTGTAACCAAGAGGTCCCCGGTTCAAATCCCACTATGCATCTCCAGCACTGCCCCACCCTTTCGTTCGCTATCACTTTCACATATGCTAAGAAATAAATAATTATAATAATAATAGTCGTACAAACCGATCAATCATCTCCTGATCAGTCATTTTATCACCAAACGCCTCAATAATGCGATCCAAGTCATTATTTTATTACTATAAAATCTCAAAAAAGCTCTGCAAATGTCCGTGATATTCTCTGTGCGCTGATTCAGTAACAGCCAGCTTGTTTCCTTAGGCCGTCCCTATCTGATGCCAGGGGCAAGTATGACTATTCATGAGATACCCCCTTTTTTTTTGGCTTGTCTCGGCTCCTGTCGCTCCCACTCGGCCATTGAATGGTTTTCTCGGCTTTTTTCCGGAGAAAAAACTACTAGAAACCCGTTTTTTGAGTTTCTTTGATGATGTCGGACAGGGTCCGACATTGGACCAGATAGGAATAATTGCAATGTTGGACCAGGTCCGACATAGGACCGCAAAGGGTTAAAGAGAACATTGGGTTTACTATGTCCCATAGTTATGATTTCACAGAAGTACTTCACCCTGGCCGTGGCAAGCGCACGCCTGTAGCTCGCGAGATGGTTGGTCCATTAGTCCAGACGACCTCCACTTGCGCTCAAGCTTGCGGCAGGCACTTAAGCACTTGAAGTTCGAGGGTGTACCATGGGCAGTTTCGATGTTTCTTGACGGTTCTGGTTGTAAGTGGGGCAACAGTGTTGAGGACGGGAGAGTACCAGTTAGAGGGGATGAAGAGACACATTCAGAGAGTTTCAGAGGTTTCAGCAGATTCTTGGGACAGAAGGAGATAACAGTATCAGTAGCGGAGGAAGGAGCAGGGAGATTAATATTAGCAGTGATTAAGAAATGGTCAGAGAGAGAGATATCTGATATACGGAGAGATATCAAGGTCCCTGGTGAAGGGCAGATCCAGGGTGTGTCCTCGAGTATGAGTGGGGACGTTGACAGATTGAGAGAGTCCAATACAGTCCAGAATCGTGTTGAAGTCGGTCACTAGGGGGGAGGAAGGCAAGTCAACATGAATGTTGAAGTCACCTAGGAGTAGGACATTGTCAGTAGAAGTGCAGACGAGGGAGAGGAATTCTGAAAACTCAGCAATTAAAGCAGAGTTGTTCTTAGGTAGATGGTCGATAAAGCAAGGGTGAGGGACATGGGAGAGGGGAGCTTGATGGCGAGATGCTCAAATGAAGAAAAGGCAGACAAAGAAAGAACTGAGAAAGCAAGCACAGAATTTGCAATAACAGCAGTGCCCCCACCTCGACCAGTAAGGCGAGGTTTGTCAAAGAGGAAATAGCTCTTTGGGGTGGCTAGATGCAGCGAGTGCCAGTTGTTTACAGAGTGCAAGGTTTCAGCTAGACAGAGACGATCAAGATTGGTATAGCAGAGATTTGTTAATCAGAGAGCGACAATTGAAAAAGGAGATTTTCAAGTTTGTAGCAGGCAGAGTAGGGGGAGAAGGAGTTGGTAAGGGTATGTGCAGCAGGTACTTACCAGTGTTTATTTAGGCAGTGGAGAACGAGTGAACACGCTTTGTCCAGGAGATCCAGACGTCAGGCATCAAAGTAGGAATGGGGCCTCTAATAGCCATTGGGAGGGATTTGAAAAAGGTCCTCGCTCCACGGCTAGCGTTCTAGGACACTGTCTGCCAAGTTATTCTAGCCTGTAGGCCTAGAGCCGTATACTTAAAACAAAATTCTAATCAACCTCACGATTCAACACAGCCCACCATAGTTTACAAAACTTAAATTACAATTGTTAAAGGCAGGGACAGTTACCCCAGCAACAACGATTTAACTATCAAATTAAATACAATCCACTTACCTGGTTATATGTTGAGTAGCACAGAAGCAGCACTGGAGTCCACACTTAAGTGAGCTGACACTATTGGCAAATGAAAATGTATTTAGTTGACTTTGGTCTTTAGCATTTGGAAACACCAACCTACTTCTAGAAAGTGGACTCTGGTGGAACCGTCGACCACACACCACAAGCAAGTGTCATCCATAACGACTCAACACTGCCTGTTACACAAGCAGATGGTACTATGACTAATTGAGTGAGGTAAAACATCAGTCCATTCGAATTTATGATTGAGTGTTTGAAGTTATGGGTGGGCTAATTAATTGGCAGACAAAAGTTGAATGCATAAATCCATTTTCAGATGTATCTTGGCAAGACAAATACTGCAGCATTCACCTAGTTGCTAACTGCAAACAGACAGCGCAAGATAAATTAAATAATACCACATTCTTATGCGATAGAACCTTGTCAGATGGTACGTAGAGAAGGTTGTAAGGAAATTTGAGTGGTCTAATTTTGACACAAATACCATATAATTTTTTATTGTAATGCACACCCTTTTACTATAGGAGAATGTACTCAGGTAATACTATTCTATTTAGTATTCTATGATGATTTGGATTAGGTTCTAAAGTATACCCGAGAATCAAGTTATACAAGACATGTGTTATACAAGAGCTGTGCATTATACAATAGATGTAAGCCAAGGCAGCTCAGACCTGCACATGTGGTATGTGTATAATGCAGGATGTTTTTTTTGTTTTTTGTTTTTTTTTGTTTTTTTCAAAAAAATATGGTAGCATGTTTTGAAGGTTGAAATTCAGAATTCTGACAAGTGAGAAGATTTTTTGGGTAATTTAAGTTTTCACACTTGCAACTAAATGCCATGGAGAATTACCACCAATACTCATTTTCACAGGGTTTGCTAAATGCCTTTTGAATTGTCTGGAGGCTGGAGGATTATTTAAATAACACATGGAGATAACCACTTAATATCATACTTCTTGTTGAACCAGTAGCAGTAAAATACAATGGTGGACAGTTTTATATAACAGATAATTGTACATATTTTCAACAGTAGCCATGCTTATTAGGCATTGTTGATGGTACCTTGTACCCAGGGCTGTTGAAAACAAAACAGTCATTTTGAGAATAGTGGTTAGCAATTTTTTAAGTCTAAACAAAATTTAAGACATTATAACTGCACAGCAAGTACACACTCACACATTGTTATACACGTGCTAGTGTATAATTGTTCAAACGCCTATTAAAACATTGATTAGAAGAGGGGAAAATGCAGCAACGCCCATTATAAATTGCAGACTTTCATAACTGAACAATTTGGAACAGCTCGTTCTGTTCTAATCTACCTCAAAAAGTATTGTTTTTACTTCTAAGAGAATACCAGTCATGGTACTCATCTCCAGAAGACATTAATCTTGTGCCACGTCAACTTAAAGGCAATAGGGCTAATAACAACAGTACTGTGTATATCCTCAAATGTTGTATCCATTTTAACCTCTAATGCTGGCTATCTGTAAAACTGATACTCAGTGTAATTCAGCATATCATGTCCAGTAACCAGATACCAGAACGGGATGATGAACAAATTAAAACCTCTTGTGGGAAAGAATTTGACCGAACCCAGCATTCCAGTGGCCATACACATGAAACTGATAAGGCTGTTGACATTTTTTTTTTTTTTTTTTTTTACAAAATATAAAAACACAAATAAGTACAAATAAGTTGATGTAGTTTAACCCAAGGCAGGTACAACACAAATAAACAAAATAGAAATGTAATAATACAATTAGACAAATATTTTGATAAGTTTTGTGTTAATAAGTTCCATTTTTAATACTACTGTACTTTAAGTAATTAATCTCTGTTCAGGAAAGAAACATTGTGCAAAAATATTTATCTAAAATAAATACATTTTATAAAAAAAAAAAAAAAAAAAACATTGCGTTGATAAAACATTTATTTACACTTATTTTGCCACTTGGATGCAATTTAAATGGTAAAACAAAAAAGTCTCACTTTTTCTCATTCTATTTTGGTAGTACTTCCGGGTTGTGTGGGTTTCTTTGTAGTTTTCTTTCAGCCACTGAAATTCTCGTTCCAAATGCAAGTGACCTAATTAATATTAAAATACTGGAGGGTATATTTCAATGTTTCTGTCAGACTTCCAATTTGGTCTTGCGCGACGACTGATATCGTACAGCTTTCTTAAACTGTGTTTCCACACTTTTTAGTATGTGTTAAAGCACTGCAAGCAACCTGACTCATACGCCACCCAAAAAAATGTAATAAAAAAGCAATAAATAAATAAATAAATAAATAAAACAGACATAGGGGTAGATGTACTAAGATAGGCCAGTCGCAGCGCAAACATACCGCAATTCGCATTTTCGTTGCGACAATTCGCAAAGTATACATTTTGTATTAAGAGAAAATATGTTAATGAAAAGAGCCACAATATACTAATTTAAATATTTGCTGCGTCTTAGCGAGATCTCTAGCATACATAGAGATAGTCGTGCGACATTGTTCAAATAAATAGCGGGAGTTGAGTTATGGTTTGCTGCAGCAGAGGGTGCCTGAAGGATAACGTCTATACATGCAAGGGTGCAAGAATCAACATAACATAGTTTTTCTTAAATGTAAACGTCATCTATACAATGCATTCTGTTCCATATTCATTGTACCTATTTTAATACTGTTATATATTTAAAAAATGAAAGGCAGATTCTATGGTGGGGCCCCAACCTTAAACCCTAGAAAGCTTTTCATAATCATAAAGTAGCCCCTCGCTAAACCAGACATGTTTGTCCGACATAAGGAAGTGTTGGGTTTAAAAACAATACAATAAAATTGCACACACATACATTTATAGTTCTCGATGTATTTTAAATATAAATCATTGCACTGAAATAACACTAACGTGTTTTGGGGAGGCTACACATTACATTATGTATTACGTTATATGTTTAAACTGTGCAACGGCTGTGCCAACAAAAACATAGAAGAATAAAAGTAATAAATAAATAATAATAATACAAATAATCCAGTCAAAATGTTTAGTACAGTTTTTTTTTTTTTTTTTTAATATTGGTAATAAATCAGGCTACTCTACTCGCCATGTTTCCCACTACATATTATTCTTATGATAATAATAATAATAATAATAATAATAATAATAATAATAATAATAATAATATCAAGAAATGCCTGAAACCAAATGCTGCAATGACGCCAATAGAATGTGGTTATACAGGTGCACTCCACTTCGGACTCCAAGGGACAATAGAAATCAGTACTTTATAAATGAAGTATGTTGTAAACACAATTCAAAATGCTGTATGTAACTGCGAACATAAGTACCTTAAATATTTACTCTCTGTAGACATGTCATAAATGTTAAAAAAATGTTTGTTGTCACTGTCAAATAAATACACAAATACCGGTAAATATCAACACACAAGAAAGCTTAACTGCCAAAGAACGAGAGTTTATTATTATTTACAAAACACGCCCCTGTGGGCCGTACAATGTAATAAGTAGTACGATTTTACAAATTTATATTTTCGCTAAATGTAATTACAATTGTATTACATTATATGTTTAAACTGTACAATGGCTGTGCCAAAAAAAAAAACATAGAAGAATAAAAGTAAACAGCAACTGTTTGCCTGCCTGATGTCACAAACGCCACTGTGATGGTCATTTACTGTCCCAGATGTACCTTATTTACTTAAAATATCTACCTGTGGAACAGGAAAACTTTAAATATTAAACGGTACTGTATGTATTAAACTGTACATATTAACAAAAGACCTGCCTGTGGAACAGGAAAACTACTTAAGTACAAAACATCTGCCTGTGGAACAAGAAAACTGTACATATTAAAATATACGTTATAAGCGAGTCCGTTTTAACCCAAGTAATTCCCCATTAAAGCCCATGTTTGGCAGGGACATACCTCCTCAATATGTTGTAAACGGAGCTCTGTTCTAACAGGATCCGTTATAAGCGGAGTGCACTTGTAATAGGGCTGTGTTCAAAGGTTTGAAGGTTCCAAGGTTCGTTCGCTATCTGGGAATTCAAAGGTAGTTCTAAACCTTCGAAGGTTCATCAGGTGGCATTCATGCAGTGTATGTGCCGTATATGTAAGGTAATATATAATATTGTAACGACCCGGCGAAAGTGAGCTGGCAAGTGTATGAGGTGTAGTGGAAACAATTGAGAGAGAATAACCTAAACTAATTAAAAGAAATAATAATTAAAGGGGTTTATTATTTTGGCGTGCACCATGGCTGACAGCGGTGGATGGACTTTGCCTTTTTTAAATGTAATTTCAAAATGTAATATTAGCCCTTTGCGGTCCTATGTCGGATCTGGTCCGATATTGCAATTATTCCTATCCGGTCGAATGTCGGACCCTGTCCGACATCATCTAAAAGACGCAAAAAACGGGTTTCTAGTCGTTTTTTCTTGCCCCTGGGATCAGATAGGGGCGGTCATAAGGAAACAAGCTGCCTGTGACTGCATCAGCGCTCAGAGAATATCACGGACATTTGCAGAGCTTTTTTCAGATGTTATAGTAATAAAATAATGACTTGGATCGCATTATTGAGGCGTTTGGTGATAAAATGACTGATCAGGAGATGATTGATCGGTATGTACGACTATTATTATTATTATTATTATTATTATTTATTTCTTAGCATATGTGAAAGCTATAGAGAACGAAAGGGTGGGGCGGGGCTGGAGATGCCTAGTGAGAGCCAGTCTTCTAGTGCAGGCAGAGCGGAGAGGTCGAGTGGGGGTGTAGAGAGAGATGAGGGTCTGGAGGTAGCTGGGTGCAGTCTGGTCAAGGCATCTGTAGGCTAGTACAAGAGTCTTGAACTGGATGTGAGCGGTGAGCGGGAGCCAGTGGAGTGAGCGGACTAGTGGAGTTGTGTGGGAGAAGCGAGGCAGAGAGAACACCAGGCGAGCAGCGGAGTTCTGGATGAGCTGGAGCGGACGGGTGGCGGACGCAGGGAGGCCAGCCAGGAGGGAGTTGCAGTAGTCTAGGCGGGAGAGTACCAAGGCCTGGACCAGGAGCTGGGTGGCGTAGTTGGTGAGTTAAAGTTGTACAATGTTTTAGACGCGCATTTCCTGTAGCAGGTGGAATGTATGTGCTACGTCACATAAATAATGACTGGAGAGAGAGTGAGGACTTTGTAAGCTGCATGGAAACCCGGCCATTGTGTTTTATAATTATGTATGATGAAGCATGAGTTAAATATTATGACTTAAGTAATATTTCTATACACCTGGGGCAAGCTTAGGCCAAGAGAAACCATGTGAAACACTATTTTTAAAGATAACCCATCCTTTATGTTGTCAGATAAAAAAAAAAAATTGTATACTGTTTAATGTTTTACATGTATTATTTTAGCAAGCAACCTTAAGGTAACTGTTGTAAGCTGATACACCTTATTAATTTGGAAAATATTGAGTAGTAAATCATTCTATAAATCTTACACACTGTGTAATTTCATTAGTTGTATATATGTTTCAAAAGAGCAGTTTCGAAACAAAACATTTCATTTAACAACGACTAAATAAATCTCTGTTGGAAGCCGTACTTTAAAATGTTCCCTTCAAAACTGCACATTTGAGAAGTACATAGGGAATGCAAGTGCATAACGCGATTTATAGAATTATCCCATTATTAATAGAAAATACTTAAGAATAGAAAATGTAAGTTGTATGAGAGGCATAATAAAGTAGAATGATGATAACTGTACGCTGATCTTTTTGCCATCAGATTTTACATGGAAAAAACAACAACAAAAAAAAAAAATGTCTCTGGCTATTTTGAAAAAACACGGGTACATGACTGATGATTTAGATGGGGTGAAAAAAACAAGATAGCTCCAATATAACTCAATGATTTAAGTTAAACAATCAAACATAATGGAGAAAACAACAGGAATTTTCCAAGATGAGGCCCTGGACTAAGGCATCCTGATAAGCTGAAATTTAAATCTCACTGATAATTATCACGCCCCTGGGCATTGATGCAAGGGTGTACTTGCACTAAAAAGGGCAAAATCACAGTAAACACATTTTTTACACTAGTGAGAATATGTTTTACAGTATAAACAATCTAATTTAACTATACAAGTAAAATTTACCAGTTCTGTTTTTTTGTTCTTAATAAGTTATGCATTTAACAATGTCAGCATTCGCAAAACAATGAAATGTCTTTGAAACTGCATTCTCCTTTGCTAACTACATTATTATTATAGATAAAAGGGGTGTAAAACAGTAATTGACATTTTAAACTACATCACTACTGTACATCTGTTTTAAATCTGGCGTTTTATTTAACATTCATTATATAAATATATATATATATATATATATATATATATATATATATATATATATATATATATATATATATGACCTACTGTTACAAAACAAACCCTAGATGTGTGAAACAAATGTTATTTTTACTTCCAGTACATTTACTTCAGTTCTTTGTTACCATGTGCTGTGTACACTTCTGTTTTTTTTTCTCCCAGAGATGCATCCTAATATATATATATTTCTTTCTCAATGATGTACAAATTGCTCACTAAAAACTACATTTTGTTCTGCAGCTTAAAAATAAATGCAACACTTATTTGTATAACAAAATACATTGTGTATTCTAGTTTTCGAATGTATTTTGTTTTCCAGTTTAATTTGTGATTAAAAGCTGTAATACCGGTGTGTGTGTGCGTGTGATAGTTAAACTACAAACCTTGGGTAGCAATAGTAAGCTCAATTACTATAGTTAAAGCTGTAACACTCAAACTCAGGCAATATAACAACAACTAGTAAGTAACATATTTGCAGGTATGAGCAGTTCAATTGCTTACACTTTTAATACATTTTTATGAACATTGATGAGCATGCTCAAGGGATTTTCCCCACAAAATTATATTTACCATACAATCTAATTTTGTTAACAGGCTCTTTTTTATGAATGCTTCCTGAATTATTAGGGGCTGTTAATTTAATCCTGTACAGGATTAAAATTTAGAGTATCTATCGTGGATACATTCAGAACAAAACTTTACCTGTGGATACTCCATTCTACATTTTTATCTCATGCAGGGGCAGGAATGCCACTCAGAGTATTATATTTTGTCATTGTATCCAAAGACAATTTGTAATTATTGCAAACAATTATGAGGAAACATAATCCTTGCTTTTGAAAGTAGGAAGACAGGTCTAAGATGTCTTTGCCTTGTTTTGTTGCTCCCAATTATATTTAATCATATTAAGATGTGCCTTTGACCTTAATGACAGCAAGCTGGTCTTTCTCACAATCACAGGGCTTGATTTCCCATGTCAGGGGAGGGCCTGAATGGATGTTTAATCCTTAGCTAACCATGCAGCACATTGCATATAGTGTTCAGGTGAAAAGTTCTTTCCACTACCCTATTATATCAGGGTAAGTTTGGCTGTAACCTGAATCAGTGGAAAAATAATGCACTAAGCCCTTCTACTGTATAGGCGTTACACCACAACAATGCACTTCTTTCTTTCTGCCGATGTCACTGGCTGGCCTTTGATGCCGCTCTAAAATAACGGAGCGCCATGGGCTATTTGGTCCCCCGTTTCCATGGTTCAATGCTGGGCTTGTCTCTACTGTTTGTTTTCAGCTAATTGCCTCAAGATCTAATAAGTTAGTGATGATGTACGCCGAGCACCAGTGACCCCTGCCAAAAGAAATATTGTGTCGCACTACACTCAAAGAGGGCAGGCCTTTATCAATCAAAACATTTCTTCCCCAAAGCTTCTGGTTTCAAATGCATGGGTCAGTACGTGCTAGGGTAAGGTCATGGGAGTCCTGTAATTACTATATTATGTAAGGCATTCAAAAGACAAAAAATTGAGAACTTTAAACCAAACTGACACTTCAGCATGTAACCTTGATGTGTATTGGTCAATAAGATGGATTAAGTTATTGCTATGAAATAGCTACTGTAGATATACACTGATATCTTGCTCACATATTTCAGCAATTTGTGATTAGCTATGTGCCAAATTTCCAAACCTGTTCACTTTTGTCTAACCCATTTTGCGCCATATAATAAACTTTAAATATAGATACTTATTACATACTTAAGCCAATTCTGAAAAAAAAAGATAATGCCTCATGACTCCAAAAGAATCTCTACCTTCAACTAAAAGTGGATATTAACCATGTCCGAGGATCTTTCTCATTTTTCCAGAATACTGGTCAAATTTTCTCTAAAATTATATACATTTCACTTCAAAATGGGTAGTTCATACTGTCTACACCAGTTCTGAATTTCTGTAATATGCAGAAATGGCTTCAGCCATTCTATTCCTTTTATAGGAAGAGTAAACCTAGTTAGCCTGGCTAAATATGTACACCCCTTCCCCCTTCCAACATTAAGTGAATTATTATTATTTTTTTTATTTTTTTTTGTAAGCCTGCATCTATTATTATTATTATTATTATTTATTTCTTAGCAGACGCCCTTATCCAGGGCGACTTACAATTGTTACAAGATGTCACATTATATATTATTTCCACATTATACAGATATCACACTATTTTTACATCCAATTAGCCATTTATACAGTTGGGTTTTTACTGGAGCAATCTAGGTAAAGTACCTTGCTCAAGGGTACAACAGCAGTGTCCCCCACTGGGGATTGAACCCACAACCCTCCGGTCAATAGTCCAGAGCCCTAACCACTACTCCACACTGCATCTCCCTCGATTTTTGTTACACTTAAAAATCAAGAGACTGGTAATAGAAGTGTTGGTGAGTTCAAAGAGCACACATAGAGCTATACTGATTTATTTCAAGAGTTGGGTACTGCTGAGTTTTAGGTGCTGCCAAATTCAACTCCTCTAGTACAGCTGTGCTTAAAGGTCATGTACTGTGGGATTCACAGCACAGGCTTACTACATTGAGGTCAAATAATAAACTGGGTTTATTTCTTTGTTTATATTATTTCTGGACTCCTTTAATTGAGTATTGCATTTGAGGTGTGCAAGTGTTGAATACTGAAAGAAATCATTATTTGGATTGCAGACAACTGTGTGAACATACATAGAATATTATTGATACGTGAAATTATATGACATCCTGACTGAAAATAAGCTCTCAATTACCTTTAATGTCTTCAGGTAGTAAACTTTATATATATATATATATATATATATATATATATATATATATATATATATATATATATATATATATATATATATATATATCAAACTACTTCTCAATGCATAGTTATTGCAATATTTTAAGTATTTTCTTCAGTGGGATGCTATATTTTGCAACCGATAATTGTTATTCAAAGTGAGAGATTTTTTTTTTTCAGCCGTGCTATTTCAGAAAATGGATAATAATTTAATTGGATTAAACCATAGGTTTTGATTAGGTTCCCTAAACCCATTCAACAATATTTGTAATGATGAAAAATGCTGAATTTGTAAACCCTTACATAGTTGATTATCAATTTTTGTGAACCATAGACAACACTGTGAGACTGAAAGCCATTCCACCTGCATTAATAAACAATTAATTATTTATACTGACCAATTATTTGGTATCATTTATGCAGAGTGTTGCATACATTGCATAAGAGGTGCACATAAGGTATTAAGAGGCGAGTTAACCCGTAATGCATTCAGGGACTTGGAGAAGGTTGGAGGCAATGGTTTTAGGCCTTGTCAGTTGTTTTTCATTAAGGCCCCTAAAACCAGTGATGGTAAAGCAAAGCATTGTTGTTCTTTAATGTGATAAGAATTGACTTGAACTCATGTGTCTCAATTCACAAATGTTTGCATTCTGTAAACAAGCAGACTGCTAATTATAAGTTTATGTGCATGGTGTGTGTGTTATGTAAATGCAAGCTAAATGCAAGCTCACATTACTAAAGCTGTTCTTGATTAGAAAAATGTGTTAATAATAATAATAATAATAATAATAATAATAATAATAATAATACATTTGTTTCCTTTTCCCTGCACTTAAATTACACAGTTTTGCTTAATATTATGTTTGCAAATACAGTGCATTTGGTCACACACTTGCTGAAATGGAATTTAATGTGAATTTGCAGTTGTTTGGTATCTACATTTTGCATAAGTTGACAATTTGTTTGTTCCCAAGCCCTAAAAAAATTATTGGAATGATATACAGCAAAAGTTTTGAATTACATTTTAGAGACACACTGCTTGCCAACCTACAATTAAAGGTGGATAATATTGAGTCAGTGCAACAGCTGTGCAGTTTGCATAATTTGATTCTGTGTTTTTTTACAGATAGCAAAAAAATGTTTATCCATTTCCAGCACTTAATTATAAAATGTAGACCATTGTGCATCTCATGTTTAAAGGGTGCAATATGCATACATGCTCACCATCAGATATAACGTGCACTGCATGAGTTGATCGGTAGCTTGTCTCTGCAGGTAATTTAAACACAGATAATTAGTGTCTGGTGACTGAGGTGGCTCCCTAGAGAGAGAGAGAGAGAGAGTCCTTCTTGTTTGTAACTGTTTCTGCCCTGTTTCATGAGGTTTTCTGTTAACATGGCTAAGCATTGGCAGAGTCTTACTGGCGAGCAAGCTAAGCTTATATATAACATACAATTTAAATGCCACAGCCTGTGGCTATGCTGCTATAATAATGCTCAATATAATTCACTAGCCTAAGTACACAGGCATCTACAGTGTTAAGTGCTGTGACTGACATAGGCACTTATATAGCAACATTTTGTAAGAAGACTGAAGCTCGGTATTAGAAATTGCATATTATATATTGCACATATTGTCATTTTTTTGGCAATTACAATGTAGTTTAAAATGTATATTACTTTTTGAGTTTTCAACTGTACTTTTTTAAAATTGTGTACAAGGTTCCCTATATTTTTCCAGCATAAGAAATGTGTAGATGTTTTCATCTGCATTTTTAATACATTTCAGGTGTGTGCTAGCATTGCACTGCACTCACAATTATCACCCTTGTAAAAGCCAAGATTCTGACCAGTTCTACATGGGCATCTTGTCCACTTGACTATACACCAAATGTGCGTAAGGAATTATTGCTCTTATTGCTCTGTTTGATTAAATGGTTGCATAGATTGCTGCAGTGTGTAGTCACAGAATACAATCTACAGAAGACCAGGAGACAAATGCTTATTACACCAATTGATTGGCTTGTCAAAGCCTACATTAGCTTCATCAGGGCCTCTGAACCGTCATTATAATAAAATTGAAAAATGAAAATTGACTCCAAATTTAGTTTCTAATGTGGTCAGTCTAGTTTTTTTTTTTTATTTTAATTTTTTATTTATTTATTTATTTTTTAAATTTAGTTGTTGCCAATTATTTTTATTATTTTCTCCCAATTTGGAATGGCCAATTATTTTTAGGCTCAGCTCACCCCTACCACCCCTGCGCTGACTCGGGAGGGCGAAGACGAACACACGCTGTCCTCTGAAGCGTGTGCCGTCAGCCGACCGCTTTTTTTCTCATTGCGGACTCAACATTCAGCCACCCAATAGCTACAGCGTCGGAGGACAACGCAGCTCTCGGGCAGCTTACAGGCAAGCCAGCAGGCGCCCGGCCAGACTACAGGGGTCGCTTTCCGTATAAAATGCAATAGTATTAAGAACTGTTGTGAATTTCATGTTGAATAACCAATATATATATATAAAAAATCTGACTATTAGTTTTAACTAATATTTAAAACCTATTTTCTGACCTCTTAATAGCATTAGCAGATTAATCTCTGCACCCTCGCACTTGCATTGTGCTGAAGCTCTTTTCGGCGCTGTGCTTGTTTTATTTTTAACTTTGAGAATGGCTGCTTCCTTGCACCTAGCCACTTAATGTGCTCTTGAAGGTCACATGACCTGGTGACAGCTAGACCATTGGATTGAGGTTATAGTGTCATTTTCTACAGGGATATAACTTTTATAACTAGGCTAGGTGTTTTACATACAGGGGTATCTTAGAAGTGCCCTAAAAATGTGAGCAAGGAATGAAAAAAATGAAGCACTGTTGAGGAAGCGGATTTACACGGTTACTTCAAGAAATAGCTTGATGAGGTTCTTGCTTGGATCAATAAAACAACCAAATGAACAAGATGGGCCAAATGGACCTCCTCTTGTTTGTAGCATTTCTTATGTTCTTAAAAAGTCACATACAAAATAATACCTCCATGAATCTATACTGTTCAAATCTTTTAGAAAGTAAAACAAGTAAACACAGAGTATAAATGCTAAACTAGACTAGCCTGATTGATTCATGTACACTGTATTTTTTAAATGAACACAGTAATGTGTTACATTAGGGAATAATTGTATTTCTTAATATTAAACACTATGGGTAGGTTTACTAAAGTGTTGCGCCTGTCGCAATAGTTGCCAGTTGCAAACAAGTGGGAAGTCTTGGGTGAAATGCTACTTGCGACTTTTTAGGGAATGCTTTGCGGCTGCAGTTTTTCTTTGCAGTTCAACCTCAGATGAATATGTAGTTATTATTATTATTATTATTATTTATTTCTTAGCAGACGCCCTTATCCAGGGCGACTTACAATGGTTACAAGATATCACATAATTTTTACATACAATTACCCATTTATACAGTTGGGTTTTTACTGGAGCAATCTAGGTAAAGTACCTTGCTCAAGGGTACAGTAGCAGTGTCCCCTACCAGGGATTGAACCCACGACCCTCCGGTTAAGAGTCCAGAGCCCTAACCACTACTCCACACTGCTGCCCAGGTGTTCCTGTATAAATTCGCAAAAAGGGGGAGGAGATAGTGCAAATCAGGGTTCTCAAATATTCTAATGAGATGTACGAACTTTTGAAAGCATGTTTTAAACAGTCGCAATTGTTGCTGGCATTTCCCAGTCTGACTTTTCTCGTGCATTGCCAGTTGTGCTCAATGCATTTTTGAGGCAAACAGCGAAATACCTATTTTTCCCTAAAACCAGGGATCAATAGACTGCACACATGTGCCGCTAACCCCTCTAGCTCATTCTGAGCATCTGTATAGGAATAGGAAACACTCCTATTCTATTAATGTGCACGTGGTTTGTAATTGTGCACTATTTAGCACTGCACCCCTAACTAACTTAAATAAAAACGGACGGTATACATTTGGCTTATAGGCTACTCGTGATAATACGAATTAGTGGTATAGCAAAATTTGTTGCTAGTCCCTTGAAAGCCGTATTAACGAGAACTGACTGTCCTCCTGTAAGTATCATAACTTGTCAATGCGGCACCATGATCTATTTTCTGTTAATTGTCTAGGCTGCCAAGTTAATAATAATAATAATAATAATAATAATAATAATAATAATAATAATAATAATAATAATAATAATAATAACAAAACGCTAAAATAATTTAGTTTCAATTAAAAATAATATTGTATTTGCATTACACCAATGTGTGCAATGTAGCAACATGATTTATTTTGTGTTACCATACTGGTAGCCTACAGGCTAAGGTAAAAAGAAAGTGTGTAAGATTTTACTACTGTACTGTATTATAGGCATACTGTACAGATTTATATATTTTTTCATAATGTAATATTATTTATTTTTAAACTCAACACCTCCTAATGTCAGACAAACATATCCGGTTTAGTGATGGGCTACTCCTGTATGATTTTTATTTGGGGGTAAAGGTGGGGGCCCCAGTATTAAAATAGGTAAAATGAAGATGGAACAGAATGCATTGTACAGATGACAGTTAACAAAAACAATGTTATTTTGATTCTTGCACCCTTGCATGCATAGACGTTATCCTTCGGGCATCCTCTGCTGCAGCAAACCACAAATCAACTCCCGCTAATTATTTAAACAATGTCACATGACTCTCGCAATGTATAATGCTAGAGATCTCGCTAAGAAGATGCAACAAATATTTAAATTGGTATATTGCGGCTGTCTTCATTAACATATTTTCTCTCAGTACATACGACACAATTGTCACTAACTGGCCCATCTTAGTACAATCCTATAGTGTTACATATTTTGAAAATCGGCATATAAAATATTTCAAATTCCAAATAATTTAATAAAATTAGTTCAGCGGATTAAAAACATATATATATTTTTGGCAAACTGCTTCTCATAGTACTAAAAACGCTGCTAACATACGCAATTCAATAGTGAAAAATTCATGCATTATATTTAATGCTACGTTTCTAATGTAGATGGCTTCCCCTTATGTGCTATTAGAACATTATATTAAAGTGTATTCAAGCCAAATGCCCCAATCAAAACAACTTCCCAGTACACCTTAAATAAGAACAGAAGATATTTTCAACCCATCATGCTCGTTTGGTTGTTAAAAATCTTGCAAAGAAAGTAAATTAGACAAAAGACTACCTCTCTGGCTACTGTAATAAACTGTAAGTGCTTTTTATTGCGTTCATGCTGAACCTGCAGTCCTCTGCATTGACAGACTTTTGCAGTGTGACTTGGAACCTTTTAAAGGTCCTGAGCTTTCCTCTGCAGGTGAAGCGTCACATTGGTCCTGTTACCTGTAGGGAAACGGATATGCTACCAATGAAGTCTGTATTCATCCTGGTCTTTCTACTGCTCATGCATACAATTAAAAACACAGGAGTTTCACAGATATCACATTACATACACATAAAATACAGATTACCAAAAACTCCAAAGAATATAAAAACATTGCTAACATTTTTGACATGAAGTACAGTTTTAATGACAGATGTCTGCAAAGTATATTTTTGCAGCTTATAGCAAATGCACTGTAATGACGAAATAAACAAGCATCAATGAACTCCCTTTTGATCAGCTTCTAGTGCATTCCTGCTTTACTTGTTATCTTTGCTGTGAGTAAGTAATACGCACTGGGGAAAAAAAGTAAACTTCAGCAAAGAGATCGGGGTGGTGATCTGAAAGATGTTTCAATAAATTCGTGGTGTTTCCTCCCTTGTTTTTCACTTCTTTAAAACACTTTCGATATTTTGACTGTCCGCCTTGTCATTGTCATCTGGCTGAAATCCACAACAAGCTTCTGTCTCCGGCATTCGCCATGACTGCTGCAGTAATTTAATTTTCCCAGAATGCGCAGTGTAGTTGGTCACTTCCGCTAAGCGGAAAGCTTAGTTCATATTGTTTTTAAAGAACACAATTACAGAGCTTTGTTTTAAAAGCTCAAAAAACAAAACAAAAAAACCCATGGTATCGAAAAATCACAATACTTGATATTTTTATTTTACCTCGATATTAGGTATACTAGAATTTTGGTATCATGATATACCGTAGGTATCAATATACCACGAGAGGTCTGCAATATTTCAAGCATTTATCTCTTAAGGCAATGCGCACAGATAATGAAGAGAAGATGGAGCTGGTAAAGTTGAATGCATCAATCCATGTGATTTAGGTAGATGATGAAGGCTAATGAAGAACAAACCCACATTTATCAATTCCTGTTTCTCAGGTTACCATGAATTTGCAATGCATGTTAACATCCCAGGCCTCAGGGCTGACTCCTTTGCCATTGTTTTTGTAGTGGTTTATTTGGGGTAGCAGTACAAATGGTAAAAGCAAACACAAGTACTAGAAAAAATACTGTTTATACGGTCACACTTTATTAAGGGCCACCTATCAACTATTAACAACTAGCTAATAAACATCTTAATTGTTAGTTAATATAAAATAGGCCAGCTAAAACTTCAAATTGTTACTGTAGTAATATTTAGAAAATTAAATCATTTTTTTATTTTTTTATTACCGAGAGTCTTAACCACAATGCAGATGAACCGGTCTCATCTGTATTCATGGGTATAGAGCTTTTAACCTCATCTGACCAACAGGAAACAGAATCTGTATCGGCAGTGCATCATACAACACTGCCCATTGCATTCGATTAGAAAGGTCTTAATGTAAACCGTTAGATCAAAATAAACTACGTTAAGAGTTAATAAACTAAAAAGTGGCCCTTAAAATACAGTGTGACTGTTTATTCGTAGCTCATGATTCCAGGCTGTTGTTTCATCAAAGCAAGGTATAATGTAGGTTATGGTTCATACTTCTTGAGCTAGTAATCTTGTCAGCAGGAAAGACAACCTCTGTTGTTCGACAGGATTGTATCACTTCTTCTCACTTGTTTTGTCAAATTATGCTTAATTACATTTCCATTCATTCAAATGACAAATCTTGTCTAATAACGTATATGTATTAGTGAATTCAAATGAAGAAAACAATCATTTGAGTTGGGGTAATGCGTTACTTAAGTTACGCGTTACTGTAACAATACTACATTTGTCAATAACGAGGTAATATAATGCGTTAGATTTTTAATGGGAGTAATAATATGACAGTTACTTTATGCAAAAATTAAACAAGCTTGAATCGTTACCTTTTTTCAGTTATACACCTACATTGGTGGTCTTTTTATAGCCAAAGTACATTTCAGTTCAGTAAACGTAACAGGATTAACTGGCTTGAGTTGAGTACAGAGCTTAATAAAGAAACAGGTTCTTCTTCAAAACCTTTAAAAAAGTTTGACTGAATGTACGCTTTGAAGAACTCAAGTTGCATGCATACAAAAAATACTACAGTATAATTGATGCATAGAATGTTTCTACAAAACATGTGTATTAATTATGTTAAGCAATTATTCTAACACAACGTTTTATATACATTATATTTTTTTTTTCCAACTAACGCTCGCTATTGTCTCATAAAAAGCCTTTAAATTTTCACTCCTTATGACTTACTTAAAGTCACATGTATTATAATGATTACAATTGACTATTTGCTTTATCCAGTAACTTGTTTGTTTGTTATACTACAAACATTTAATAAAACCTGTTCGACACATTTAATAAATTAATTACCAGACATACAGTTAAATAGTAAACAATAGTCACAACAACTGTTTCGCAGGACAAGACAAGAGAAAGAAATATAACAAGTAATATAATGCACTACTTTTTTATTAAGTAATAAGTAAGGACATTAGATTATTTTTTTTCTGAAGACTAGTGTAACGAGTAAAATGCTACTTTTTTCAGTAACGTGCCCAACACTGCCTGACACTAACACCAATTGAACATTAATAAGGTCCTGTATGACCAATATAACAAAATATGCCAAATAATCCTTATGAATTAAATAGGAAATATGTTATAGTGTATACATATTTTAATCACTGACACTCATTTGAAAGTGTAACTATTAAATCTTGTTATTATTGTTTCCCACACTGATTCATAGTGAGAGACTATTAAGATGCTTCAATATATACAGTAAGTTCAATGAATCAGTAACCATAGTTACAAACCATAATGCTGGCATTTCTCTATAAAGGCGTCTTTTATCGGTGAACAATGTTGAGCTTGTGTGCTTCATGTTAAATATTTCATGTTGAGGATTAGACTGGATGTGTAGAGGGCGTAGTCAGGTTAGTTGTCAAATGAAGAGATTTTGAAAAAAATATATACACTGCTGTGCAAAAGTTAGACTTTATATATACACTGCTGTGCAAAAGTTAGATTTTTTTTTTTCATGAGTAAAACAACGAAGGAGTTTACCACATGTGACAGAAAAGGTTGTGCTGTTAATCGCTCACACAACCTAAATTGATCACTGTGTCCACAATAACAATTTAAAATAAAATGTGAAGCGCACATAAATACAAATGTGGTGAAAAACTAGTCAGTCTTAACATGATTCTGTCTTCTTCTTCTTCTTACTCCTATAAATCCATTAACTTCTCCATACGGCCACCATTCCTGTCTAGGGTACCTTCTACACCGGCTTTATGAATACGGGTAGTCCTTTGTTTGACACTGTATGGTGTCTTTGACTTTAGACTTTAGAGCCATGATTTGTTTTGATTGTATAGGGCATAAAGTGGCTTCTTCTATACTTGGCAATACTTGATAGTTGTAAGACATCTACTTTTCTTTAAATAAAGGACTATTACATTAGTGCCCTAATAAGGTATGCATTCCAAATTGAAAGGTTTCAAGGAGGATACACTGAAACATCCCGTGGCGTGTTTCAGATGAGATAACCATTAATTTGGTCTCTGAGTCCCAATACAAGTTGTATATTTATAATAAGTCTGGTTGATAAATGTTTTAGTAAACCAGTTGCATAATTTATCACTGTATCTGTAGCCAAGTTTAATTGATTTACATCAAAGAGCTGATTAAAGCACAATATACATTACTGCCCAATAGATTCACTCAACAATATATTTTAAAGAGATTTAAAAGAAGTTCGCTGTTAAACTGTATTAAAATATACCATTTAAATAGCAAAAAAACAAGATAATGAAATCCCTCATGCCTCCATTTGAATCAAATAAATATGGAGTATTATGCACAATTGTGAGGATCTTGTTTCTCTGTTTCTAATGGGTCTAAAGCAAATTACAAGGAAAGGCATTGTAACAAACGACCGGTTGTTGGTGTTATATACTAGGGTTGCCACCTGTCCCGGTTTGACCCGGACAGTCCGGGAATTGGCATCTGTGTCCAGGTGGCAGGAATTAACAAGCTCGGACACCCTAATGTCCAGTTTTAAGTGAAACGCATAATAAATACCAACCTTCCTGTAATATTTTCTTTGACATACATTAGTTGCTTAAAGGATTTCCACTAGGATCCATCACCCTGAACTTGAAAATCCAAATAAATATGGCGCTGTCATGTCAGCTCCTTGCCAAATGGCACTCACCACTGTATGTAAACAAGTAACGTGACAATTCAGTGATTAAGAGTCAACTGAGTAAAAACAAAAACATATGTTTGCATTTTTTTATTGATATTTAATCGTAGTGTTTATACTTGTATTACTTTAGTTATTTATCATCTCTCAATGCTTTACATTACATTGATCTGTGTGTGATTAAATATATAACCCTTTCAGTAAATACATAAAATAAGTTTAATTACACTACATAATGGTAATTATACCATATACGGTATATGTGTGTGTGTATGTATAATATGCTTGACATAGCGTAGCTCACTTATTTGTAACATTCAAAAACCTGAAACAAATCTGAGTACATTTTGACTCGTGTTGTCTCTTTTTAATGACACACAACTGATAGTGCCGTTGTTTTGTAGTTAATGTGTATTAATAATGTTTGTTAATATTTGTTATGGGTGGGGGGTGGGGGGGGGGGCTGTAATAATTCTGACCATCACAAATAGGCTTTTCAGGCTCAGAAATCCAGTGACTGTCTGGAAAAATTATTTGTGAAAAACAAACAAACAGGTAGACAGGGTTTGGTATGTGGAAAAGGTGGCAACCCTATATATACCCCCTGTCCTCCAGGAAGCCCATAAACTTGATGACTAATCTCATCATTTTAAGTCCTCCTGATTTGTCAACCAATTACAAGGCTCTTAATAACTGGTTTGCCGTGCACACAGGGTGTGTTCGTATTTTCTCAGTGCTATAATTATCTTGTCTCATTATCTGACAGCATATTGTCAGAGGCATGTACTGTGGGAATTGTACATGCATCTCAGAAGCTTATGGTTTACATAGCAAGATTTAGGTGTGCTTTTCTCATTAATTCAACAATTGTTCAGTCAATTCTTTAAGTATCTAGGCTTAATTAAATACACTACCTGACGTAAGATCAATGCTGTTTCATGACTGCTAATAGCTTGGGCACGTTGATACAGCAAGTGTGAAAGACATTAGATTTTCTCTACAACAGCTATGTTCAAAGCTAGCTGTGTTGTGGATTTCAACATAAAATACCTTTCTGTTTTGTTTTCACTACTGTAACAGATGGAATATGGTGAATGCCTATGTGAAACTGATATAGTGGCAAAAAAACTTGAAAGCTTTAATGCCACTCTTGTCTGTGTCCCTAAAGCTATATCTTGGGGAAAAGACTTGTAAACATACTGATGAAAAGGGTTAACAATTATGAAAACAAATAAGGAAGAATGTAGTACATCTCTAAGAAGTAGGGCACTGCAGCTTTAAATTGCCCAGATTTAAACAATGTGCTTATGGTCAAAACAGAAACAGTCTAGGTACTGTGCATGACAAAACCACTCCCTTTTTAATGGGTTCCAATGATATGTTCCCTTGAGATAGATTAGAACACAACTTATGCAAATGTAAGTATTTGGGGAATGTACAGTATCATTGTATCCTTTTATTTATTCAGTAGTAATTTGATAAATATTTTACAGTATTTATGTTTGTTAGTTTTAGTCATACATTGGAGGCTGTAGCTGAAATCTTTTCCTCCCACTTCTACCAAAACATATCTATAGAGAAATCCTTATCGCATTAACGTTTCATTTTGCATGGCAGTATTTAATTGACTGTTTATTAAGTTTTGGAAAATACTGGTATCTTATCATTGTCATAGTGTTACATCCCCTTATGACATACCTATAGGCTGTTAAGTAACATTTAACTGAACTTCAATTGAAATGGAAGAGGCACACTCAGTTATTTTCTCTTAATGTTGGTGGCCAACAACAACGCAGATTTACATTTTCATAGGTCGTGATGCTGAATTCATGTAGTTCACAAGGAAATATGTGACTGTAAAGCTAAACACGAGAGGGCACTTTACTGAGTTTGTGGTCAATACCACTGACAGGGCAGGGAAGGAGGAGGTGCTCCATTATCCGTTCACTGTCATTCATTCTGAGGTCTTCAGTGCTTTTAAATTGGATACAACGGGGGGGTGTCAGTATTAACTAATAGGTTAATAATTAGCAGTTTACTTGTTTTTAACATGTTTCATAAAAAATATATATATATATATATATATCATTTTTAATCTGATGTTCTTCATTACTATTTTTTCAAGACAGTAAGTGCAGATACAATAAATATTGGCAAAAATACTAAAAAAAATAATTGCACAACATGCACACGTTAGAGAACAACTAGTGTATCTGTATAATTATGAATACATGTTTTATAGAGTTGTTTTTTTAAGTAAAATGAGCAAGATGTTTCTATTCTTATTCTTAAACTATAAACAGACACCGTACTGCAGTACATGGGCTGCCTTATAATGTACTACAGTCTCTATATAGCAACAGTCTCTATATGTGGCAAGAAAGAAGCCGTTACTCAAAAAGTACCATCTGAAAGCACGTCTGGAGTTTGCCAGAAAGCATGAGAGTGACCCAGCTGCGATGTGGGAAAAGGTTTTGTGGTCAGATGAGACCAAGATAGAGCTTTTTGGCCAAAACTCAAAGCGCTATGTGTGGCGCAAACCTAACACTGCCCATGCCTCAAGACACACCATCCCTACAGTGAAGTATGGTGGTGGCAGCATCATGCTGTGGGGATGCTTCTCATCAGCAGGGACTGGGCATCTTGTTAAAATTGAAGCTAGAATGGATTGAGCAAAATACAGGGAAATACTGCAAGAGAACCTGCTTCAGTCCACTAAAAAACTGAAGCTTGGGAGGAAATTTACCTTTCAGCAGGACAATGATCCCAAGCACAAGGCCAAAGCAACATTGGAGTGGCTCAAGAACAAAAAGGTGAATGTCCTACAGTGGCCCAGTCAAAGTCCTGATCTCAATCCCATTGAGAATCTGTGGCACTATTTGAAAATTGCGGTCCACAAGCGTCGTCCAACCAACCTGAACAACCTGGAGCAAATCTGCCAAGAAGAAGGAGCCAAAATCACTCCGACACTGTGTGCAAAGCTGGTACATACTTACCCCAAAAGACTTAAAGCTCTTATTGCAGCGAAAGGTGGCTCTACCAAATATTAATATGTGGGGGTTGAATACTTATGCAAGCAAGATATTTCAGTTTTTTATTTTTCTTAAAAATATTTCCCAACATAAAACCAATGTCACCTTACAATAATTGATTTTGAGTTTCAGTGTTTTAAAATAAAATATCAAACAGAACGAAATTTCAATGTACCATTTGTAATTCACTAATATGAGAGAATTGGTCAGGGGTCTGAATACTTTTGCAAGGCACTGTATGTATATATATATATATATATATATATATATATATATATATATATATATATATATATATATCTAGATAGATATAGATATATACTGTATATATCTATATATCTCTAAATAAAACTTTTTTAGAGGTCACCAATTTAAGTTAATTAAAATACTTTTAAAAAACTCTACTGAGCCTTGTGAAACTACCTAGTCACTTTTCTTTCAAACTACTCATCGCATGTTTAAAAGCAGTCATTAATTATTTTACACCTATACATTCTTAAAGAAACCTGCTGTAAATATAGCACTTAATCCACAGTAAATTGGGACCCTTTTCATTCCATGTATTTAATTGTGTGACCTTTGCCAGGGGGGAAAAAAGTGCTGAGGCTCAGACAATTCCAAAGTGATGAGAAAGTAGAATCTTCCGTTCTGCCAATTATGTATAGTAATTGCCATGTAATGAAGTTAATGTTTTGTAGGATTTACAACCTGATATTAATGGTGTTTCTTTTTTTCTCCTTCTCATCCTACATCGTTTTAGTTTGGCCTTTTTTTTTTTTTTTTTTTTTTGGCAACAAAAGAAACAGGACACTATGTGAAGGGTCATTAATTCCCTTTGGCTTTCTGGTTTTTCTTCCTTCTTTTCTCTCTTCCTCCTAGGGGTTAGATGAGAGCCAACGCATTAGGTCCTTTTCATAAACTGTGGTTCATGTGAGGGTGAAAGTTACAGCCTCCACACACAGGCCCACCACTGAATAAATTGCGTCCTTTCAATTTCCACCTTGGCTGTTAAATGGCCATGCCGTTTTATTGCCCCTCATGATTACTAATTACACACCCTAGGACAATGGAAAAGCTGCTTAAATGACTGCGCCCCAAATTTGCCTGCAGTTGCCAATGTGTTCCATAGCAACACTTTCAATGAGTTAGCAGAGCCTAATTGCCAGGATGAAGATGGATCAGGTTTTGAAAAGGGTCCTTCACTACTGAACAATATGCTAACCTAACTGCAGTCCCAGCACTCCTACAGTATTATTCTGACCCCAGGCTGCCCCTGTAACACTCTCCCTGACCTTGTGTTGCTTAAAGGAAGCTGCCAGTGCCCTCCATATCTCTAGTGTCAATGTGGAACGCAGGAGGGTGTAGTTTAAAATCGATAACAGTGGAATCCATGACAAATATAATTGTGGGTCTGGGGCTCAGACAAATTGAGGGTCTGCAAGATAGCTAAATGTGTTTTTATATCGTCGTCCCCCATTTCCCATCAGTCTGTAATCTTAATGTACTAATTCGTTTCCACATGCAAGGGCACAGTGTCAAACAGTTTAAAGTGTTACAGCAACAGATGGAAGCTTGCGTGAATGACTGTTTCTGTTAATATAGAAATTTGTTAATAATAAGAATGAATACACTGGTCAGTGTGAAGTGGAATAAGCTGCCTATGAGTTTGATACCTTTGTTTCTGTTTCTCTACTACATAAACTTCATTATAGAAGCACTACTTAGTTATAGAACCATAACAAAATCTGTTACAGCTACAGAATTATTCAAACTATTTAAAATATAATTAAAAGTAGCTGTTTTTAAATAAATTAACATACTAACTGAAACATAAAACAAATTAACTTGCATGCATGCAAATGGCAAAACAAAACTTGACTAGTTACTGTAGTTGCTTCATTTATTTTTCAAATACAATGACTGATGGGCTTTCAGGCTGTGAGTTACAGTTTTCTAGTCAAATGTAAAACAAATTGGCTTGGCAGGCCAGGTAACTCATTCCCTGAATTACAATGGAGTCCATTTCAGACAATTACTTATTTAAAAGCAATTCCACATAATACAACTGGACACCTGCAATCACACTTTGACAATTACAAACATTTACATTGACTCAGATGTTAATTTTTCCTTTTAGGAGGATCTTGTTAATCAGCAGAACATGAAAAAGGTAACCGAATTTCGTCACTGGGATTCAAGTAAGTAATTAACGTGCATTATGTCATTAAACACTCCCAGATGTGCCTATGACTAGCTGAGAAAACCGTGACCCTAACCCTCTCAGGCCATACAGCAATACCAATAGAAAGAAGATGATTTATATTGGGATCTTGGAAGTGTTGTTATCTGTCACAGACTTCAATATGCATATACAGTACCAATTTCTCTTAGTATATCAACACAATACAACTAACACTTTAACTTTACTACAGTATGCTGTTTGCATTAGGGTTGCTACAATTACTGCTGCTGTAACTCTTAAGAGTGATCATTTTGCACCTGATTCTGTTTTTACTAGTGCAGGTTTTCTATATACACAACCATCACTGTTCCAAATCTAATAAAGGTTGAACAGGTATCTTTATATACCATGCATTTACCGACATGTTCTCAAAGACAAAGTGTCATTCAGAACATGTTGGTAAAGTCATGGTATATAACCTGATTGCAACCTAACTTCTTCTCATTCTGACCAGTGTATTAACCTGATCAGGTACCAAAATGTACACCAAACCCCAAATCAGCTGAAGAAGTACCCAAATCAGACTTCTCCAAATTCTAAAGGGTGAATGGTCTGGCTTGGACCCATACCAGTCAGTTCTCAGAAATGTATTTGCCTTAACTTTCACAGGGTTTGATTAACACAACATTTTGGGAATTTCTGTAATTTAATTTGAATTGAGCAATACAAATGAAGTCAAGAACAATCTAGAAGTTTGTATAGAAAACTTCAACAAAGCGCAATGTGGTAAAAATGTGGTTCTTTTTTTTTTAGGAATGACAGTATTTTGTGTGCTGATATTTGTCATATGTGAATTTTAAACATTAGCAAACAAAGTTTAAACCCATTATTAAAAGTAAAGTTTTGTGCATGTGAGTATCTAGTATCATCAAAAGTTGTTTTTTTTAAAAAAAAGGTTATCAAAGAATCAAAGAAATAGCAGAGCTGTGAATGCCTGCTAAACACAAACAATGTCCAGGGAGCACACATACTGCATATAAATATGTGTCCTACTGTGCTCCCAGTAACTTCCAGAAAACAGTGTAAAAAGTGAGAATCACTGCATACAACTGACTCAATGCATGAAAGTTAAACCACTGTCATTTGTGCTATACACTGATTTTTAGCTTATTTAAGCTTCTTATTATGTGATTAATGGGTGGGCAGTCACTCCTTGACATTTTAAGCCTGTACATGTTAATATGGAGGCGAGTATAGACAAACAATGCTTGTTGGAGAACTCACAGCTATTTGACACCTGTCATTCCAACAAGGAGTGGCTTTTTGGGTGTAGTAAGAAATAGTGGGTATTAATGCAAAATCTTTACAGACTAATAGCATTTAACTTATAACATACATGGGTAAGAGTTTAATATTATTACACTCGCTTCCCAGGTGTAACTAATACACCTCCCGGTCTATAACAGAGTTCCGATCATGCTTTATGGCTACCTAATTCCCTTGTGGTGAACAGGTGCTTTTAAATATGTTCAGTTCCTTGTCCAGGTTAACACCAGCCTCTGAGTGATTAATTCCAACCTGGTTAGAAAAAAATAGAAATTGAGATAGTGGGAAATTAACAAATGGGTTTAAGCTCCATAAAAGAGATTTAATTAGTTAGTGGTATACAGCTATTGAAAGTTTAACCTCAGGGTCTAATAATGGTATGCCTGTATTGGTAAATTAAAAGATATGTGTATATTTACATTATTATTGTAAAATGGCACTCAAACAAAACATATATTGGTTAAAAACATAAATAAATTCAAAGATTTAAGATTCAGATTACATTTAATGATCTAAACAGTAGCATATTTTAACACCGCCCTCTGAAGTTACTCATATTTGTTTGCAGGTAAGTGGTAACAGCGGGCAACTCTCCAACAAATGTGTTACTGGCTTCACGAGTCAGGTTTGACAGGGTTTGAAGTGTAATTTACTGTTGGCCCAGTCTAACGTTTCTTATTAGTTTTGCAAACAGAATTGTTTTCTCAGATCCCATGCTGACTTGTTTTAATGCATGTGACCAGAAAGTTGCATTTTAACCTGTCTTGATGTAGAATTTCCAGTAGCTTTTAGAAGATGTGTGGTGTTTTTAACAGTTTATACTGTTGTACATGCTGCCCTTTTTAATACCTTTTCAGTGTTATAACAAATTTTTGAAACAGTATCTTTTAACTGACAAAAAAATAGTCAAGACATCTCTGCATACTTAAGTACAGCCAGCTAAATAACTTTGGTACATAATTTGCAAGGAACACATTTTTTAGTAAGAGTAAAGCCTCTCTTGGCAAAAATGCAATCCCCTTTTTAACCAGCTACAGAACAGTTTGAATTATCCACTTAGTTAATAAACAGCAACATGCTAATTTATGTAATTATTGTTTATTTGCTTGTTTACCAAGTATGCCACATCAGAAACAATGCAAGCTCAAGTGTAAATGGAGACACCAGTGACTGCTAAGGGACTTACATATAATTAAATATACCTCTTTACTGAATTAGATCATCACCTTATTTCACAAAGCGGCAAATTAAAACATAACAAGATGAAACAACGAGTCAAAGCCCTTTTCTATCTCAACAAACTCTATTCATGCAGATTCAAAATGCCAGACAGATGCAGTATACAAAACAGAAAAGGTCAAGCTACAGAACATAGTCTTCAAACTTTTCCCTCCCTCTTTACTTGAATAAAAATACATCTGATGGGATTTAAAGTATCATAGATGTAAGAGCCATTGACAGCCTTTCCTAATTACTGCACAGATTAATTTGCATGAAAACACAATTCACTCAACCATGTACAATAGTTTATGTCAGCTGACAGTTAAGAATGTGGTCATGGTATTTGACTGTCCAAGAAGGGAGTGCTCTTTTAATCAAACCAGTTTACTAATAGTGCGTTTACACTGGATGTTTTTAGGCCGGCTTTGGGCCGTCTCAGGTCTTTTTTCTGCAGTGTAAACGCACACGGCCTACTCTCAGCTGTCCTAAAAACGGCCAACTAAAGAGGTGGCTCAGCGCCAGCTTAGGTCCGTCGGAAAGGCAGTGTAAACTCACCCAACTTTAGGACGGTCACGCACAATGTGAGTACCGCTCGGCTCCTCCCCCAGGGAATCTAAACAGGAAGAAGCTGCAGTGCCATTGCAGCGTCACAAAAAGAGAAGAATGGCAAGCGTCCTGATTATTTAAATTTATTAACTGTTTATATTGGGGAGTATTTGTAAATATCTACGTTTTATTATTAAGTTGTCGTCAGAAGTGTACATACCCCAAATATCCATACATTGTGCTATGTAGACTTTTGACGGCAACTTTTTTGCTTTGTTAAACAGGTGCAGACGCCGGTGGACGTCAAAGAAACAAAAGTGTAATATTTGAGTATATTAAAATAATTTTATACAAAAACTATCCTGGATTGTGTTTTTCCCAGTTATTTTATTGTAAACCACTTAGTTATTGGTTTAGTTTCAAACACGCTTTAACAAACTGTCTTTCTGTTGTCTGTTTTTATTGTTATTTAAATAAATATTTTGATTGTACCAATGATTAGCTTAAAAACATGGAATATATAATTTTTTTTTTTACAAATGTTTTTTTTTTGTTTGTTTCTGACAACCGTGACGTGAACTGGGGAGAGCAAGAAAGCACAGCTGTCATAGCGTTGTGGGTCGAAACTCAAATCCAGAGTGCACTCTAAGTGGAAACATAAAATAAATACATATAACGAGAAATAGCGGCAGATCTGGCAAAAGATTTGTGCAACCCCCCTCTCTGCATTTATAGATTGTTTTATTAATTTGCGGTCCCTGTCATTTCATTTTTTAAAAAGGAGCAAAATGTTTTAAATAATTACAAACAATTCAGATAGTGTACTTATATAAAAAAAATATTATTATTATTACTTATTCATTTGCAGAAGTCGTATTTGTAACAAGGCTAATTTGAAAAAATAAAATGTCTTAACTGCAATTGTATACAGTAAATGTTTTTTTCTTCAGTATTCCTGTGGCTGCTTAGCCTGTTTTAACTAAAAATAAAGGACTTATGCATCATACAATTATGTATATATACAAGGTGAGATAATATTGATGAAGAAACAGTTCTTTTGAAAACAAAAGGGTCTTTATTGTTACAGTAATAAACAGCACATTTACTTATCTTTCTCAAGGTGAAATCCTTCACAAAACAAATGGGTCAGGAACTGCTATGTTGTGTCAAACACTGTCTAAACGAATAACCATTTTTCTCGTAGACTGCAAGATAAGTATATATTTTTTTAAAGATGAGTCCCCTCAATATGAACACAACACTGTATTGTTTGTTTGCAATACCACTCTGCCACTTCTGCCTTTGTGGTTTGGGGAGGGAAAAACTTGTCAACCCTTCAGTGGTCGTTATGATGTCACCGAGCACGTATTGTAATTTAGATGGTATGCGCGCACATTCGGACCTAAGCCGGCTCAGGGCACAAATGCAGTGTCAACGCTACGTGAAAAATGATAAGAATCTCCGCGATCAGTTGGACCTGAGTCGGCTTAGGTCCGAGTTGGCAGTGTAAACACAGCAAAATGCAGTTCAGGTTGCGATACTACCACCCATTGGCTTTAAATATGTAAACTGTATATTTAAGGGGTTGCAGTTGGAATTTTTTATTTTTATTCCAGGACAGCTCAAGAGAAAATATTTAATCAAAATGAAAAAGAAACAAAAAGGTGTGAATGCTCACATTAGCCCTAACAAATATTGCCAGCAGTAGGAATCTCTACCTTTCTTTCTACTCCTATCTTTCTCTCTGATTGGGCCACGACAATAATTGGTTCACAAGCTGATGTTAGTAAAAGGCTCTTGTTTATGCCCACAGTGTTTAACCCTTACTCCCTTATCGGCACCTTTTGACATTTCAGAGAAGCAACCCATAACAGCAGCATTGACAACCCACAATTAGGACTCCTGAATGTTAAATGCACCTATTTTTAAGGGCAATCCTGTTTTGGTTGTAGCACTTTCAAAGGTGGGTGTACACGGTTTAAATAATAATCCCTCATGAAAGGAGAAGAGCAGTCTGACCCCAGAGTCACAATATGATGAAGTTTTGCTTCAGCACTCATAAATAGTATTTTTACCCAAAACTATCTGCTGTTCAGAATGGAGAAGTTGATCATCTTCAGCAGGCTGTAAAAGCAAATTAGTGTCAGCTCACTATAACCCTATCTTTATTGATTTACACTCAGATTTTGTTAAGATACCCCCTCCTCCAATCTTCTGATGTACTAGTATGTAAGGCAATGAATACATTGACAACTTATTTCAGTGTATATATATATATATATATATATATATATATATATATATATATATATATATATATATAGCGAGAGAGAGAGAGAGAGAGAGAGAGAGAGAGAGATATGTCAGTGCTTGGAAATTCTGCTGTGATTGGTTAAAACCTCATCATAGGAGCAACAATAGATTTAACTATTGCCCTCACATCCTTACACCACTGGGCAATAGTCTCAGTCTGTCATGTAATTGGTTTACATCTGTCAGTCCTGCCCCTTTTCAAAGGAACACCCTCCACCTCCACTCCTAAACACTCCTAAAGTTAAAATGGCTGAATGGAAAAACTGCTGAATGGCAAGTCTGTGACTTAACTGAAAATGAATTACAAAACATACTACAAAAGAAAGAAAAAAAACCTCCGCTATGAACTTCAAAAACATTTTCTGTTATTTATTGATATTATTTAGTTATGCTGTATACTGTAAAGCCATAAATATTTGCACCCATAAAACCTATTTTGCTCCAGAAATGTTGGTGCCCTGTTGCACTGGTAGTAGTATATTACTTCATTATATGTACAGCACTAAGATATTTGTGCCAGAAATGTTTAATAAATGCACAATAAAAGGCTTGCAAATATTTATGGCTTTACAGAATATAAAGTCATATTTACTATCCAATGTTGCCTCTCTTATTATTTTGACTGACTCATATATTAAATATGTACTGCAAACTCAGCTAATAGTGGACAATTAAATGCCCCATCGGGAAGACTATTGTTAACTCCAGGGTGCCTGCGGCTCCAGGCATTATAGCCCCCTGTCGGTAAAAATAGTCTTCCCTTAGGTCAATAATTTTCTACTATAGCCCTCCTCTCCAACCCATATATTTTACACACATAGATCGATTTGGTTTATTGTGTGTACATAAGTAAATATAAAAATATCCATATCGATGGAAGGAATGCAGAAAGCTATTGGATTCAAAACCAGCTCACACATGTACCCTTTTGTGAGTTGTGAACAGGTGTCTGATGGTAATAAAATGAGTTATGAAACAGCTGGTTTTAGACTTGTGGATACATACAGATAATGTATGCTAGGTTAAAATTGTCTATTAAAAACTAAATAACTACTTTTCATAAAACACTAATTAATCTATATACTATATCCACCTGAAATGTGTCAATTAGAATGTACATTAAAATTAATTTTACACTGAATATGAACTTTTAAAACCTTAGTTAGCAGTGATATTGCTGCAGAACATGGGGAAAGACATTATTTTATAGAAACTAGATTGTTTGCAGCAGGAGTGGTTAAGAATTATAGACACGCATTAATAGTACAAAATGAAGAACTGTCTGTAATATAGCATCAAATATGTAAAACATGTATGAGCGTGGGTGTCTGAACACCTCTTTGAAATATGAGACTGGAGCTTCATAAATTGTCTCCAAATTAATGCTTGGCATTACAGTACATGTCTGAGAACACCTTGTGTCTGTGCTCACCAGACAGGAATGCTAGCGACACTCCAGGCACTTATTGCACCACATAATCTTCACAGAATAGAACAAGCGTAATAGCTAATAATACCTACTAGCTATTTGGTGGTTCCTGTTCCCTGTTTTTCATCTTTATGTTCAGTTTAGACTCTATATGCACAATATATAAGAAAGCAGTCAACGCCCTTTGGCTAACTTTCAATGTGTTACAGTACCTTTCCCAACTGTAAATTATTTCAAAGCATATGTAGCAATTATTGCCATAAATAAAGTAGTTTAATCCTAATAAGGGGAGTACTTAAATACAGATCATAACAAAGCCTGCTGAATACCTTGAGGACACCAGTGGTTTAAATTGTTCATCTTTAAATTTGTTTAGTTAATAGTTAACAACCGTGCACTGTTAATATTGCAGAGTCCCATGCATATAAGACAATAGGCATGTCTGTCATCTGTGGACTATATCAGAACAATACAGTGCTTTATGTCTTTTTCACCTTCGGACAGATTTAGCAACAGTGTGATTTACGGTAGGCAAGCATCAACAACTGAGAAAGTAATAGTCTACATAACCAATGGTTGTTGTTTCAGCAATCTGTATTGTGAAAGTAATGTTGTCTTTAACTGTGTTTTTTGGAAACAATTTGTTCCTAGGGCAAGTTGTAAACTTCAATAATAAAGTGTCATCTTGGCCTGCTCCTCCTTGGAGTCTTGCTTGCGGCACCAAGATTTTAATCAGGCAGTAAATTACCAGTTGCATAAGTTGTAATTATGAAGCCCTTATACAAAAACAAATCTATTGTTTTATATAATATGTCTGTGTGTCTGTAGCAGGTTAGTCAACTTCTATTTTTTTTCATTAATATTTTTCGGGATCAATCATCACCTTGCTGATTTTAAAATGTTATTTATTTGTTTTCAGTGTGATACACATAAACATAAGATTATCATGCAAAATTTGCAATGGAGCAAATGTGGCTCAAGGTGTTTTAGTGATACATACATATTCCTTTGGATTCACAGAAGTGGTTCCAGTTAATAAGGCAATTTGCAATTTACATATTTACTAATTTATTTTAAATAATTACTCTGAATTGAATCTGCATTAAGAAAACCTTTCAACAGTTAGTCACAATAAACAGTCTTAAGGCATCACTAGAGGGCAAAAATGGCACTGCAGATAACTTTGACACAAGCTAAACCAGACAAGTGTCTTTTATGTTTGTGTAAACACAGTATGTTACGGTTACTTAACTGGCAAATTAATAAAGTTACCAAGTCAATGGCAAACAGTATATGTATAACGTAAATGAACCGATATTGTATGCTTTTTTTTTTTTTTTTAACATGTTCAGCTAACTATATATATATATATATACCTACTTTATACCTACCTTACCTACTAAATACCCTGCTATCTCTGAATCAATAATCATCTTCTCTTTAAAACCTATGCAAGAGATTTGAATGAACAGTCTCTCCCACAAGTTCTGTAGTATCCCAAATATGAACAACTTTTCTACCTATGCGGAATGACTGGCCATAACATATTATTATCTTCACTTTACTCTCACAAATTGGTCTCTGGCTAAGGACTGCCAAGTCACCACTCAGGGAAACCATTCAAAATTGTTAGTAAATTAATTTTAATGTTTAGGGTACCACTGAATATGTGAGATGGATGATTATCTATTCAGATACCAGGGTATTTAGGGTTTGAGTGAGGAAAAGTGGACAATACAATCCCCACCCCGAGTCTTGATATAAATCATTTGTTGTTTCCAAACTTTTGAACACTACTGTATGTGTGTGTCTAAATGCTACTGGTGCTAAATCAATTTAAATAAATGTAATACGAGCCCACCAATTCTAAGACTCTCATTGTAGAGGAGATGGGTGTAAAGAATTAAGAAGCTGATTCTGTACATTATTGGACAGCATGGGGTCAGACCATTAGTAACTCTTCAACTTGTACTGAAAGCTACTGTAACAAGGAACTGTCTTTATCTGATAAATCATTACACCAAGACTTACCAGCTATTCATATATTCCCCTAGAACATGTAGCTATTGAGGTAACTGTTGCTCAGATTTCCACCATTCATTACTGTAGCATCTTGTGAAGTATTATCATAACCTTTGAAGAAATAGAGTTGTAACATCTTACTTCTAAAAGCTTCATGACTTTATGCTGATACTGGTGACTTCAGTATCTGACAACACCAGCAGTTGTTGACCTGTGGCATGAACTGTGTAACTTCTCTATCTTCTCTTTTGTTGCCACTCACTTTGAACTGTTTACTATTTTAAGATACTGAGCCATCAATGTTATCCCCTCCTCATGTTCATTTAATTTCGAAATGCATGATGACAAGACCTTTCCATCTGTTTAACCTTTATTTTTGCATTTCCTGGAAACCCGCTTCCCAGTGTTTGCCTTAGAATCACCATCCCGTCCAGAAACACCACTTAGATATCAGTGATCCAGAGCCTACCTGCAGGTTTTTTTCTTAATGGTGAAGTAGCCAAATGTTGACAATAACATGTGATCTAGCAGACTTGAATGCTTGTAAAGATAAACTATTCTGCCTGGTTTTCACGTATCCACAATGAGCAGGGTCTATTTAGTTCACAATATGGATCAGGTACTGTAAAATATTTATATAGATAACGTAGTTTTCAAATGCACAGGTTCAATGAACTTTATCATTTTTGTTTAACCATTTACAGCATCTCAGGTTTATGTCAATTAAATAGTCCTCTGTACCTCTATTACCATAGCAATCAACTTACATAGTTGTACTCTACATAGGTACTGTACATATCCATTTTTTTTTTGCTGCAACATTTAAACCTTTGGACTTTTCTTTTTTTTCCTGTGGTGAATGTGCTATACAATATAAGCCTAAAACCATGACCAGTATATTATCTCTCAAGCGCCACCATTATTAAACTGACACCAAAAGCTCAAACTGTACTACATTACCATGTGTTTACAGTAGTATGATACTCTAGGCTTCTTTTAAGCTTAAATGCGTTTTATTGTTGCTGCTATTTTGCTTTGCTGTTTAATGCATGCCTTTGTCAAATGCATACTGTGTTTTTTTAATCATATTTACTAAGCTGTAATTACTGTTTAGCCACAAGGACGCCAATAGAAATAAGATGCAGCATCTCAGTAGGCTTTTTCTTATATAATTAAATGTGATAAAAAGAAACAATGGGTAATAATTACTACATGACTACAGACATGGGAGTAAATGTATGTTTTGGTTTATGTGCCCAGCAAGTTACAACACTACCGCTCTCATCGGTTTAAAACAATCTGTGCCTGTTTTGTATGCGCAGTTCTCTTTAAAAAGTTTCACCACCCAAGGCGTGCTGCTGAAACTCAACATAGTCTTAGCAGGTAGCAACAAACCTGGTACAGTTGTCTCTGCATATAGGAACACTTCCTAAGAGAACACTTCGCCTAAGAGAACACTCTTGAGGTGAAATGGGTTTTTCCCATTGTAAATGCTCCTGCTAAAAGAACAGGAACTTCGCTTATAAGAACACCTTCTTGGCACCAATAGCGATTCGTTCACAACTGATATAGTACTGTTTTGTAACCTGATAACTCATCGTCTTCAAACTTAAAATGATTAATTAAATCTTTAAAATTGTTTATTTAATGCTTTTTCAAATGTGACTTGTCATCGCAAGGGTGTCTTGAGGCACACTGATTGGTTTATTAAATCTTTCATCATATCACTGACTCGTTTTGTATTCTGATTTCCATGAGTGCACCTCATCACTTCAAAAAGGCATGTAAACAAACAGCGAAATGCGCCACTGTTTCTCTTGCTACAAAAAGTTGGAAATTGTTCGATCAGACACAAGTCGCCGAGCAATTTGGTGTTTTCCGTTCTGGTCAGTTGCTTCACCATTCTGTTAAATAATATGCAGATCTTGAATATTGCGCCTGTATATGTATTCATAATTAATCTAGAGCTGCTGCTGCATTTTTTAATGGTGTAAGGTGCTGTGTTAATTTAGTTTGACAGTTTATTAACGTTAGTTTGTCTGTTACTTTATTATTATAGTTTATTAACACTTGCTTATTGCTTTTCTTGTACTTATTCAGTTTATTTCGTATGTTGATGCACATGCGTCATGACAAGTAATATATATGTATTTATTGATTCATATTGTGTCTGGTGGCTAACTCCGGCTAAGAGACACTTCGCTTGCTTCCCAAGGAGTGTTCTCTTAGCCGGAGACTACTATACTGGCATTTTATTTTGACCCTTAAGTGTTGTATGATAACAACAAGAAAACGAGAAAGCAGTTTGCAAAGTTCACATGTAGGTAGAAGAGTTCCTGATATTATCTTCATTGTGTGTGAGACAAACATGCAATCCGCTGACTCAGGAACTTCGTTCCTTTGTGCACATTTGGGATATTCTGTAATGTCTGTCAAAAATCATCAGGAAATCTGTTGACACATTTATATCCAGTAACAATTTTTTTTTTTTTTATGCCAAGGAAATGTAAATATGATCATTCAGAAATCATGAGGAGCAATGAAAAAAGTGGGGTACACAACCAGTTGCCATAGTCATGCAAAATTGTGTGGCAGCAGAAAAATAAAACAGTAAACACAAGTCCACCCATTTTGTTTTATGTACCGTGCGTTTGTTAGTGCAGGTGCTAACTTGAATGGTCAACTGTTTGCCTCTTGTTTTCTGGTTTGATTTCATACAAGTATGTCTAACAGTCCCACAGTTCTCAGGATAAATTCTGGTTTTATTTTATTTTATTGATTTTATATGTTATTTTAAGGTCTCCCTCTCTGCTGGCGTTATTATAAGAAAGTGATAAAGCCTGGCTTTTCAAACAGACCGACTGCTTAGACTGTACTTAACTCTCTGCTAAGGAAAAGGTCCTGCCTGTGCACAGATGTCTCATATTAAATTGTATCTCTGAGTCCTTACAGCACTCCTTACTAGATGAACTGCCAAAAGGGCTGTAGGCAAGAACTAAATTGCTTTGCTTTCAGTACACAGTGAAGTTGGCTGAGACAAGCTGAATCAGTACATTAAATGTGAATCCCTCACAGATTTGAAAGCAGCCCTTAGCACAATTATTGACTGTGAGTGATGATTACGTCTAATTGAAGGAGACTTTTGCTACCTGTAGCTCAATAAGAGGCCTGGAGAGCGACGGCGAGACACTGTATTTTAATTCAATGTTCCAGCCAGGAAAGAAAAACAAGTGATACCTAAATAGTGGAGTGCGTACATGGTCAACAAATTTATAAGGTACAGTAACTGGGCATAGCATATATAATCTAGCATTTTCTTTCATCTTGGAAAATAAAAACACATACTATTTTCAACAATTGTATTGCGGAAATGTATTTCTCTCAATAAGCATCTTTTTTATGTAAACTTTGCTTTTATTTGTTATTTTATGTTTACATTTTTATAGAAATGAATTACTCACACATCTTGTAAGATGCAACACTTACATGTTCATACCCTGCTTTATAAACAGAAGAAGATGCTCCTGGATCATACTGTTTCAAGCACTTTCTGGGACACTGAAATCTCTTCCCATAGACTTGGACTGTTAACCCAGATCACCTTCTGTCCATATCCCTTACTTTCACCTCTTATGCTTACATTATTTGACTCCACCAGGACAGTGGGAGTGGTGAGGGTATGGCATGGCTTACAAAGACATATTTGATGCTGAATCATTGGGATCCTTTAAGACCCAAATTAACAATTATTTGGGATAATTCAGCTACTAGGAACCGAGCATTAATGGGCCAAATTGACTTTTTCATTCATTTTCATATGTCTTATATCATATCTATAACAAGTCTTCAGAATATCTCAATGATTTAGTATCTTGTTATGTACCTTGCCTGGACTTTTGGTTGTTCCACAATTCAAACTGCAGTTACTGAATAGGGTGTCTTGAGCTGCTGTGGACCAAATTATAAAACATTCTGCCTACTGATGTCCATGACTTTGACTTGTTTTCAAAATGAACAACTTCAGATTGTCATAAAAGCCACATAAAAAATATATTATTGTATAATAACCACTGCAACACAATCTATCTTCCTTCACTGAGCTTAAGTTATTTTCCTTTGGCTAAGGAATGAGATGTGTGGCCTCAGACCCTTTGCTGTGGTATTACATAATAACGATTGCCTTGCTAACTGGCATGCTTGAAAATCATAAGGCTACGATTTGGCCCAATATTTCTGTATTTCAATTCTGGATCCTCAGATAATTATCGGTGTCTGTTTGTGTTTACCCTGTGTCCATGTCTGCAGTGTTAAAAGGAAATTATTTCCAAAACATTGCTGCTCTTTTTAAGACTTCATGAAACTGAGATAACCAGTTTCAGCTTCAACTGCTATATTTCGTACTTTATTCCATATTTTAGATATATTGGAATTGATCAGTGGTTTCCTGTTAAGATAGATACAAGTTTAAATCTTACCAGTTGTCTGGTTAAGAGCCCCTTCATTGCCAATACCTTTTTTTAGTTGTCTCTGTCCACAGTTGGTTTCCATAAACTGCTATCAATCAGTATGTCCATTGATTTCCATTGATTTTGTCAAGAGAAAATATACCTTTTTGGTCACAATGGACACTTTTTTGTTTTTGTTTCTTTATTAACTGTGTTCTTGTTTTCATGGGATAATCTTCAATGCTTCTGTAAAAGCAAAAAGACTTATTCACAAATGTACACCAATTGTTGAAAGTGTTCATGTTTCCAAAAAACCCAAACTTGACCATTTAATATGTATTAAAACAAAGGCAGCACTGGGGTAAAATCTTTGTGAATATTGCCCTAAATATTGCAAAAAATATATCTACCAAAATGTCTGATGCGCTACATCAAAGAACTAGGGTAACTGTCCCCTGCCTGAAGAACAACATCAATCTTTTCTAAGCTTGAATGAGACGTGCCATTGCTTACAGGCCTTTTTAAACAAAAAGTCCATGGCTTGTTAAAATGCAATTGTATTTGTAAATAGTTTTGTATTAGTAGATATCAGTATATAATGTAATATTAACATATGTAATTGTCATTTGTTTGTAGCTGGCTGAGTGTGATTGTGTGCTGTTATGCTGCTGTCATTTAGATGTGGGTTCTCATTCTGGTTAAACCATACATATTTGTTTTGAACTGAAGCCAAGACCTGGTCAAAAATTGGCCCTCCATTGAAATCAGGATACACTGCAGTGGTGTTGGTGGCTCACAAGGGCATGGTCTCTCTTTTTGGAAGTCTACCAATTCAGTAACATGGTGTAGGAGGTGCAATTGGAGGTACTTCTTTTCTTGTGTGAGATGACTAACTGACGTCTTGTCTACTGTATGCATATTATATATCAGATGGCACTATTTTAAATAAGGATTATCCTGGTGTCTTGGCCAATACAACATGCTGGACAATAGCACTGGCCAAGCTAAATCTAAACTGCCCAAGCTATTTTAGTTTTTCAATTCCCTAACACTGTACAGTATATTGCACACCCTTAAATGAGGCATAACATCTCAGAATATCTATCTAGTATACAAAGTATATTTTCTTTTGTGTATATATTATATTACTGTTCAAGTTAAACTGTCTTTCTTTATAGTCAACAAAAAAGTCAACAAATAAATTCCATGAGTCAACATTTTTTTGCATTGGGTGGGGATAAAAGGCAATAACTAGAATACGGGGTGACAGGTTGTGCTCACACATAGTAAATAGCTTTAAAACAAGAGCTGCCAACTTTAGAGATCATGAGATCATTGCTCCTGAGTGGTGCAGTCTATGGGACATTCTAGACTGCGAAACAGCAAACAAGTGAGGATGATAACTCATACTCTGAATTGAATTGTGGCTATAAATTTCATAATACATGATGGCCATGTGACAGCTTTAGAAAAAATGAGGTGTTGGAACCAAGGCTATAGCATAATAAGTAGAAAAAGTATCTCTTTTGAAAAGGAAGAAGAGTAGTATATTCTTCTTTGATAACAGATAGCCTCCAGTTGTAGAGGCCATTATTTCTTGCATTCTACAAAGCAAATGAACTTGACAGATGGCTGTGTCACCCAAAGCCCTGACTACCAACCTGATTATGCAGAAAACAATACAATAGAAAGGAAATCATTACCAAAGGAACCCAGTTAGTCCACAGAGGACTATGCGATGCAGAAGAACAAAATTACACTTGTGAAATTGAACAGTGCGAATGCGTTTAACATAAAGTGGGTTACTGCGAGGCAATCTGTCATGGCTAAAGCTATTGTCTGGGCTTCCTTGCATGGCATATGAAGTAATCTATCATCTCTCACTGTATTAATGCCTGGTGTATAGTAGCAAACTATAGAGGTTTAACCAGGGCATGTTCCCAAGCTCCTAAGCTGTTTTGAGTTTGACTCCAAGTGTAAATAGTGATTTGGGCGAAGTTCAAAGAATTAATGCTTGGACGCCATGGACGCCATGAAATCAATAACAGTACATAAGGTCAAATGAAATATATTTTAACTTTTACCTTTAAAGTAAAGGAAATTTGTTTAATTTGAATTTGTTTAGGTTTCAGTAGAATTTGATTCGATTTGCATGATTCGTTAATGTGAACCCACCTTCCACATGTACTCACATTAAAATTATTCATCCAGCTGTGAATTCAGGCAACTAATATTTGAAAGGAAAACAGATGTTCTTTTTACTGTAGTTATATGTTGCCTAATCTTCTTGCCTGAGCTTGTAACGATGATGTCATCTTAATCAGTTTCATTTTCTGTTTTCAATAAATATACAATAGTGTACATTTTACATTTTAGGAGCACCTTCGAGGCAAATGTATCAGGTACAGACATAGTACACAGACATACAAAAAACCTAACCTTATTCAATCTTGATCTAGACATCACAGAGCAATAAAAGACAAACATACTGCTTAGGATTTGGAAGCATAGGTCAGTAGGGACTTGGGTGTAGACTGAATATACTACCTGTTGGTAAGGATGCCTCAAGCAATGTACAGCACAGTCAGTAAATAACAAATTGTAAAATCACTTCTGACTTGGCCTCAGCTCTCCAAATGAGACATTAAGGTTCCAGTCAGGCTTGATTGAGACATTAGATCCGTATTTCAGCAACCTTTAGTCTTAATCAAAACCTCTGGTCTACCACTCTACAAACAGCTGTGGATCTTCTACTTTTTTATTTTTATTTTTTTATTTTTTTACACTTTTGGCTAGTTTAAACATTAACATTAATTTAACATTAACAGTAAACTTGCAGTACTCCAAGATCAGTGGTAATCAGGTTGAGAAACCAGTATGTTCTTATTTATCTTTTAGGCCAGTCTTGACATTTGCAAAATTAAATAAAAATAACTTGACCATTGTTCCATAGTCCAATTTCTGTGCTGTATAGTCTTGTTCCCCTTTCTTTTTTTTTTGAATGGCACGCGATGCAAATATAGCCTTCATCCATGTATTTATATATATATATATATATATATATATATATATATATATATATATATATATATATTTATATATATATATATTTATATATATATATATATATATATATATATATATATATATTTATAATACATGGATGAAGGCTTTATTTGCATCCCGTGCCATTCGAAAAAAAAGGCATAATACCACAGTAGTTACCACAGTAGAGGAAAATATACTTGAACTTTGACCCATTTGACTCCTCAAGACCATCAGTTTCAATTCAAACACAAAATGTCTCATTTTCAGTCATTCTGCAACACCCACAGTACATAAATGTTCATTAATGATCAACAAAATGAGAATACATTAAAAAAATGATGTAAAGCTGGTACATTTGTGTCTCAGAGAAACTGGAGAATGGGAAATTAAAACAAGGTAAAGGCAATCATCCAAATAAAGCTGAAGCACTAACGGATAACGACATAGAATGTCTGAACAGCACTGAAACACTATGTTTAAAAAAAAAAACTGGACTGCTGAACCTCGTCTTCTTTAATATTAGCATCACAAAGGTATCCATATATTGTTAAAAAAAATAATAACTCACTGAAGCCCATCTATTATATATATATATTTTTATATATATAAAAATGGTAGGAGTCTCTATGCAAATAATCACATTGTTAATATACTTAAAAATATTGAAAATATCTAAAACTGGTAAATGGGCCTTGTCCCAGAAAAAAAAAAATAGCCTATACAGTACACCCTCGCTATAACGCCCTCCATTATAACAGACCTTCGGCTATAACGAACCTGCCCCCTGGACCCCAAATAAAAAAAAAAAAAGAGATAATATAAAACAGAAACACACACTGTCAACATCCCGGTCTGTACGCACGGGATGCCACCTCCAAAGTGAAGTCAACTCTTTCATCTTAATAAAAAGCACACGCTATGTAACTATGCCTCTGAAAATCATTTTATGTTGCAACAAAGCTGGAAACTATATTGATTGTTTGAAAAAAAAGGAGTAACACAGGCATATCTCTATTGTGAATATAGGTTGTCAAAAAGCACTCTGTTTTTTGGCTTGTTCAGCAACCATGAGGCAAAGCATAATTGATTAAAGAATTACAACAACAACAAAAAAAACAAAAAAAAAAAATTCAGGATCTGATGAACTTTTCCTGTCAAACTTTTCATGTTGGATTGATTTGGAATAAAAACTCAGTTTGAGATTCTTGCATGTTGGATTAAGATTGATTTTGAATAAGATCAGCTTCAATTTGGGATTTTTGCTTTTTGTACTGCGTTTTAATTGTTTAACGAATAAAACAAAGGCAGAATACTGCATACATGAGATGAACAGGTACATGTAATTCTACTTGTATTCACAATCTCATCTTATTAACTTACTCCAACAGTTCATCATTCATTTTGATTGACCTTTCTCTATAATGAACCCCTTGATATAAAGAACAAAAGGCTTGGATCCCAATAGATTAGTTATAGAAAGGGTGTACTGTATTTGTTATGCATGCAAAAAAATAGACCTTGTTTGAATAACTCAATCCAAAAAAATAGTGGAACCAATGCTGAAATGTTAGTTAAAGCCACTGCAAATATTCCCTTCTTAATGAACTCCGCTGCAGACACTTGTGAAAGTGTGTCTCATTGCACCTCAAATTCTGAAGTCAAATCGGTTTAGAGTGTCGATGTTATGTACATAGACACAGGAGAATCAAAGGACTTGTGCTACAGCACACTGCAACTTTTCAGGAAAAGAAAATAGGAAATGTCACACTACCGTGTAAGAGGCAAACAGAGGTATATCTTGAGAGGAGCAAGCTGGGACCAGGAAAACATTGTTTCTAAATGACTTCGATCTCTGGTGCGATGAATCACGGAGTTGCAAATCCTTTTTAGCTAATTGCTACCAGCCAGTGAGATTTTCCTTCCATGTTCAATATCAATTTTCAGGGCCAGAAGAGATAGCAGAGCTCCCCTGAGCCCACTGGTGACTCTTCGATAAAAACTGTAGCAACAGCACTTAGCAGTTTAAAAAAGTAATCTTATTCACAGCTGCTAACGGTAATGAAGGAGAACAATTGGACAACTGAAGTGAACCACAGAACAGCCTCCTGCCATCAACTCGATGACCTTCCATGATAAGTGATCTCCTTCACAATAAATGGCCACCAGTGATTTTTGTGTAAAAAAAAAAAATAATAATAATACTTTTCGTATTTGTTATATATTTATTATTATGAAATTGCACATCCTGCACGAATCTTGGAGGGATAACTATAATGCACCTAGAAATATACAGTACCTAGACCTAGTGTTCATTTTTTTGTTTTTAAATTTTCTTTTTTTAATATATTGGCCACTACAATTAAAAGAGGTACATAGGGTACAAGTGAGGTGGTGCTCATAACTCATAATATAAGGAGGTGTGTTTGTGTGTGTGTGTGTGTGTGGGGGGGGGGGGTATTGATGAAAAACAGAGTAATCAGTCTGATAAACAAATGTACAGTGTAATGTTGTGTCAGGACACACATCCTTTTCAGCTTTCATTCTCAAATACAAACAATAGACCCAAAGAGAAGCCAATCAAGAATAGAACCTTTTAATCTTTGCATTGGGACTATGAGACATTAACATACTTCACAGAACTATCACTAAAGAAAAAGAAAATATATTAACAGAAGAGTCATTGTATTTTTCATTATCCACAATAGCTAATATTTAAAAAGAAGCACATCGAGACCTTTTGCAAACAAAATTGTGGTGCCTCGCAAATTCAACTATTAATGATATATGTCTACACAATGAATCTACAGTAAAAAGATAGCAGTTAGCTTTTTTTGCTGAAAGGCATATAGAAAGGACTTTTCATCATGCCAAAGTAATTGCAAATTCATGGGGTTTATTTCTTTATCGTTACATTTTTCTATCTCATTCCAGCAAGAAAGGATCTCATTCGCACTGCTTTGCAAACAGTGCAGACCTTGATGGAAATAAGTAATTATCGTGTGATTAATGTGATTTGGGTTTTTTAGACAGAGACAGTTAATACCAATGTACAGATAATTATGTGCTTAGATTAAATTTTCTGTCTATGTAAAGAGCTTTTGTCTTTTCTCTGTCTTTGTTTTTATTCAATACCAGTGACTTTGGAGGTAGACTATCAACTACAACTATGACTATAACAGCTAAATAGCTCTGCTAAATAGATGAATAGATTATTTTGTATTAGATTCCATGCCTAGTTTAAGTCTAAAATAAGTACTGTGAAAAAAAAGGTAGATAGATACTGTCATACCTGCCAATAATAACAATAATAATTATAATTTCTACTTTTCTTCAAGTTGGCAGGCTCAATTGGTAGAGTAAGCCCTAGAAATCAATTTTGAGGTTTTAAGGGTGAAAGAAAAGCCATGGTCATATCATGTGTCGTGAGTCTGTTGGTTTCACAATGTTTTCATCACTATCAGGTTAACTATCAAGGTAGTGCTGTTTTTTATGTTATTTATTTTTTTAGGATGCCAACATGAAGGTTAGCCCAAGGTCTGTCCTTGGCCGTATCATTAAAATCTCGGTCAGCCTGGTAGTCAGGCATATTTTCCTACTGTACATCAGACCTCTGACATGGGGAGCACAGATTGTGCACTTAACTGCAACTGCTAAATGTTGTCTGCTTTGTGAGGCATCTCTTCCCTTCCACTGGGAGATGAGCAGCCTGTGAGGTCCTTGCCCTTGAACATCCTTAAGTCAAGCATCAAGAGGAGGCGACAGGGGCTGGCGGAGGCTCCCTTGACACTTGCTGTTCAGGCATCAGCCTTTGCAATTAAAGGGCCACCTTTGCTTTCGCAGCCGTAATTGAAAAGTGTGAACCGCATGGGATCCAGTCAATAATGGTGTCAGCACACAAATGACACTTTCTGTGGTCACCATCCCCTCTCCGCCCTGCCTTTCACCTTTTTATCCTTCTCAGCATCACGGCTTAACCCACTCTAATGATGTGGACTCTGGTGCCCAAAAGGCAGTTTGCAGACCCCCCTTCCTCCACTGCCCTTAGCTGGGCTTTGGCTTCCATGGAAAGTGTTGTAAGCTTTTCAAAGAGAGGGGGCATGTGGCAAAGTGGTTAACAGTGTGCAGGTGCAGGTGATCAATAATTAGACAAACAATGATAATCCAGGTGCAATGAGGGTTTAATTGTATAATCCAATGCCTGATGGCTAACAGCAGTAAACAATAACAATGTTAATGAAGCAATACAGTGGTGTGTATTGCTTATTTATAATCCGTGGATTTGGCCCGAAAAAATTACAGTCCTGTTTCAGTTCACCCACACGTAACACACACACACAAACACAAACACCAGTCCACAGTGCATGCTCTAGTGCTCGTGTTCTTTAGTGACAATAAAAGTGCAGTGTTGTTGATCCGGGTTTAGTGCTGGCCTTTGGCGACAGCTCCAGATCGTGTTAGTCGTCCAAATAATTACAAACAGTATTATTAACGACAAACAAAAACAAACAAAACACTCCCGTTTCACAGCATAGGTTCTCTTTCTGGTCATTTAACGTAACCATTCACAAAGGAACAGATCACGTCACTATATCCCCTTTTTATAACGTCACCCATGACCCCTTGGTCAACGAGCGCATCCACTCCTCCAATCCGCGGATGCCTCGCTGTTTCCCGTCGGTGTAAGCCATCTATCTATATTGGTTGGAATTTATTTTCTTTTGGTGACATCAACTCTTGTATGTATTTTAGAATGTACGATTCTAGGCTATAAATAAATACATTTGAAGTGTCATTGTTTATAGTTAATTGTTTATAGATAAGTGTTCGGTGAATTCCTCTAGTTATGTATTTTCTCTGGTACTGTTTGCTCACCTCCGAGATAAATAAACTCAATATGAATAGAAGTAGCCAATGAATACTTACAGTATTGTAATGCTGTGTCAAATGGGCGCGAGCCATGGAACTATCGGGATTGGTTTCGGGACTATCAGGGGGACTGTGATTATTGGGAGATTTGTAAATAGTTGATTATTATGTTGTTTTATGTGTTGTGCGCAACTTCTAACCTGTTCGGCTGTGAATGTTTGACGGACTGATGTCAGAGCGAGACTCTGCCCCTGACAGAAGCCAGCAAATGAGATACAAGAATTTGAACCTGCGTGCTGATTGGTCCCCTATGATCTGGTGGGCAGCCCCCCTATAAAAGGACAGAAAGCCCCACTATCTGAGAGGGAGAGTTTTGCCGAGCAAGCTGCAGCATATCTTTTGAAAGCAAGCCCCATATTGCACTTTTTAACTATTAGACTAAATGTTTACACAATACTTAACAACTGCTATTAGGACCGTGCTACATGATTTGTTTATTATAAATAGCGTTATAATTAAACTATACTAAATAACTTTATTTACAACAAAGGGAAAACATGTTTTTGCTGACTTTATAAGCATTTGGGCAACACAGTATAGGTTACCTTCATTGTAAATAAAAAACGTGATTTGATATAATTTATGTAGTCTGTAAATATTTTGGTCTAATAGTTAAAAAGTACAATACAGTCTGTAATGCTTTTTATTTATTTATAAATTAATTATTTATTATTTATTTTACATTCACTGTGGTCTGGATTTGAACCAATGACCCATGGCACTACAGGCAGACACGCTACAGTTTTGCTAAAGGGGAATCCCCCCCCCCCATGAGTTTGTAGTCATGTATTTTATGCACACATACAATGTTTGTGACCAATTACATTTCCCCGGCATAGAGAGAGCTCGTCCTCGAGCGTAGAGCATCTGAGCAGCATACATCTGAACTCAGCAATGAGACTACACATCCAGTGTGAGTCGAACCACTAGTTGGGCACCATTTGTAACACTTTTTTTTTGTTGGCATGGACATTATATACAAACCAATGGATTACCATGTATGTATGTATGTGTGTGTTTAATAGAGAGAGAGAATATATGCATGTCTCCAGTCATATGTGGTTTTCACGATCACATCGCCTTAAGTTCTAGCCAGAATTGTAGATATTTATTACTGCCATAGCCTTATCTTTTCACCTATTGATTCACCCCATTGCCATTGTACTTTATACATCCATGCATCCCTTCCTGCAACGTCATCGAGCAGTGTTTTCCGGACATGTTACAAATTGTTAAAACAAGTGAACAAATCTCATTCATAACCACAAGTATATAAAAGTCTAAAATATTTCCATAATTATTGAATAGTCTCTGTTTCATCTGCGTCTGTTAAATTTCTGTTTCAAGGTGAGTTGTAGTCTTTCGTTAATTAAAACCCTCCTTTTCCAAGTGCAGATTAACTCCTGATAAATGATGACAATTAACACGGATTTGCTTTTAAATTCCCACGCAAACAAATGAAATAGTTGCAAGAAACATTGCCCGTTAAGATAGTAACATTATTTCGTAAATGAACATCATTTCATTAATCAATTTAGCATGATTATTTAATAACGAGATAGGCATAAGAACCTCTTGAAAATGCCAAAATCAATGCTACATAACGATGTGTTGATTAACACAAGTTATCATTTATGAACTTCTGAAAATCCTGCCCTACATATCTACTAAAACATGCTGTCCATACAGGCTTTCTTTCTTTCTTTCTTTCTTTCTTTCTTTCTTTCTCTTGTGTTTTTTGTAATGTATTTACAGTTTATAACTAAAAATCTTCATTGTTTATAAAATGCTTTTTCATTTTCAGCTAAAAGATATATAGTAATTCAATCCGTTAAGGTTGTATTGAAATGTATATATGAATGTAAACATTATTAAAAGGTTCAATATACAAGTTAAATCAGGTTTAGATTTTGGTTTCAGTAAAAAGAAAAGAAAAGAAAAAATGTTGAGTGTTAAGGATATGTTCAGCAGTTCCTTTGAAAGCTGTCAAATGTAAAAAGCACTATGGGCTGACAAGTTTCTATCTGATTAGACTAGAAGGAATTGAAGGCATAGAGGACTACATGACAGACTTGAGACTGTTGTAGCCCTTGCACCCCTGTTCTTTACCCCCTGTCTCTTCTCTCCTAATCTGATTTTTACTAGGAGTCTTTGATCTGTCAGGACCAAGCAAGTTAGGTCTGCAAGTACAGATGGAGTAAATATGGAGATTAGCTGCTCTCTCTTACAGCTTTAGCGGCTAATACCTGATTAAGTCCAGAATCAGGCCATTTCCTCATTGCTGGCTATCAGAGTGGCATTTGCTCCAAAGGGGGCAGGATGAAGGTTGATTCCATAAAGGATACTTATTTTATCCTGGTCCACTAAGAAGATTAGGCCTTGGTGTGTCATATTAGTCATGATCTCGGGGCCTTTGGTAGTCCCTAGCAGCTTTCAAATAGTACTGGTTCAGCCTTAGAACAAACAGACAGCTTGGATTCCTTGGCCTAATGTGGAGCATTACAAAGTACTAGTGATCTCAAAGTACTGGGTAAATTACTCCTTTTTTTAACCTACAGTACACGATTTCATCTACTGTAATTTCAGGCATCTGTTCTAGGTTAAACACAAAGGTTTGCAGAGTAACAATAACATGACTTAACCATAGATCAGCAACTAAATTAAGAAGGAATTTGAAATTAGGTAAACTTTTTGGCTTCTAATCAAAAATGATGGTACAGAGAGATAATGAAGAGTGTCACAATAATAATAATAATAATAATAATAATAATAATAATAATAATAATAATAATATGACAACAATGTTGTTTGGTAATTTTTTGGCATACATTTTGTAAACGAATTTAATTGTAATTGTTTATTAATTGTTTATTTATTTAAATCAAACACAAGCTAAAATGCTTTCTTGATTCTGCTGAATACCAGGGAAGCTGTAAAACTTTAAAGATTGTGTTAACCCTACTGTACATATTTGTGCAATGCTTGCAAGACTTTCCTGTGCACCCTTTTGTACCAAACACAGAGCCTCCAGCCACAACCTTGAGTGACTGACAATTCAGTAAATAAGGGGCTGAACTGAAAACTAAAAGCTTGGTAATTAGGGGATTTGAAAGTGGTCTTTGGGCCTTGTTTTACTTAAGCCGACTGGCATAGAAATAGAATGTTATTAAACTGTAGATGAACCAAATTGACTTCCTTTAAAAATATCTAATGGAGAATAACTTGCCCTGTATAGTCAAGGAATTTGCTTCAATGATGACTTGATACCCACAGGTTTTAGAAGCAGCATACTCAGTATAGGAATGTGTATTTTCAGTTAGCTCCTGTCTGTTTACTTTTTACTGCCATCTATCCTGTTTCTACATTTTCATTGATTGCTTCATTAGATTTAGTAGACATTGTGATTCAGTGATTATATTCCATAAATCTTATCACAGATCATATCAAAATTCCAACAGAATTGTGTCTCGCATTTCATTGTCCTGTGTTCTGAGAAGTGTCGATCAGAGATTGCTCACTTCGCCGGACTGGAACTAAAACTGGCTAAAAGTTCTTTGGCCCGCTGAGATGGAATGAGATACTGTAGGATCTTAGATTTGGAGATAGTTTTAGGTTTTAGCTGAAACCTTAGATTTGCTAGATTCAGGGATCTTGACACCCATTACAATAATTGGTATCTCTCACCTCTTTTGTCAGATTCATCCCTTATGTAAATTACATATTCTCATACTAACAAATACATACTATACCGTATCCCCTTGACTGGGAGGGGATGTCAACCTGGACTGTGAGGGTTCCGGAGACATTGCAGAATGTCTTTTAAAAAGGAACCAGGCTTCTTTAGTTAAGCTGTAGTGCATGCCTTTATACCACATTACACACTATCAGCTCCCTTTCATGTTTTTTTACAAGATAGATAAATTAGACCTGATGGACTGAGATGCACTTCTTGATTGTATCTTTGCTCATTATCTGCACTCTTTATCTTGGCCTTGATTGTGTAAACAGCTTATTTGTGTACAAAAGATTCTGAATCGGTAATTTCTCCCTGATTAAGTAATTAGAGAGAGCAATCATGTTACCTAACTGCAAGCTTTTTTCACAGTTTAGAGAAGAAAACACAAAGTAAACCATCATTGTTTGCAGTGTCAGGCTATCTAAGTAAACAAATAGCCGCTTGCGGATATAGTTTCCTTAAGAGAATAGAAACCGAGCATCCTCTGTCATGCTTTATCTAAAAAATTGAATTAATTCTTGTTTAACAAAATAGGTGTGAGAAGAGATAAAACATGGTTATCCAAAATCCTTTATTTTCTAGTCTGCTTAGCCTTAGTTACATTGTAAACTGTTCATTGAAAAGCTTCATTTTATTTACATTTTACACGTTTACATTACTTTGGCAAACATTTCCCACTATTAGTGTAAGCAGTTACACAGCACAGACTTCAAACAGATAACTTTACTTAAGTTTATGTTAGCCCTTTGATCAATTTTAGTTTTATTTAATACTTTAGACCTTTTTATTGGGATGATAAGGCAATGGGTGAAACCGAAGCACATATTTTGTCTCAACCAGCAGCTACGCATTGTCTCAGAGTTATCAGATCTTGTTGGTCAACCCAAATCACACGTTCTTTATTGTCCAACAATATGAATGCAGTTGTACTGTATCTGTTTGAGGCTGATTTTCAATTGGAAGGGGACAACCTTGTGACCCTTTAGTGTTCATATGAACAGGATGTGAGTGGTGCGGTGTACAAATGGAATGTCCAGAAAGTATCCCCAATGAAAAATGTCTGCATTTAATAAAACAGACAAATAACAATTCAGTATATGGGAAGAGATTTATGGCAGGTTGCAGTCCCAAACAAAAACAACACTCCTAAACTACAGTCCTCCGTGCACGAAAATGAGCTCCTACAATCTATATATATATATATATATATATATATACACACACACAGTATATATACTATATATACTATATATATATATATATATATATATATATATATATATATATATATATATATATATGTGTGTGTGTGTGTGTGTGTGTGTGTGTGTGCCAGTGTGTTTGGGGGTAAATGGGGGAACAAGTGTGGGTGGGGTAGTAGTTGAGGCTCCCTGTGACGCCCCCTTGTCTTCAGGGGCTGTGGTAATTCCTGGGGTCAGAGGTTAGTCCGATGCGGGAAAAGCAGGGGTGCAGCGATTGGAGGGGAGGGGATCACGGAGGATGGATGTATAAATAGTTTCCACAGGGTCCTCCTTGTGGAGTTGGAGAAACATTGTACTAAGAGAAGCTGTGTTGTGCTGTGGCAAACCAAATAGACGAACAGTGTGCTAGTGTACTGGCATAACACTATACTGCTTGTTGCAGAGTGGCTGTTGCAGCATGATAGGAGAGAGCGAGCGCTTAGATATAGGTTTTTCTTGTTTTGGGTGTGGGCTTGGCCAACAGAGTCCTTAGTCTGTTAGCGTGAGGAAATAAACCTGATCTCAGTGATGTACTATAATCCTGGTGTCTCCATATTTTTGATTATTTTATGTTAATTACGTCGATAGCACCTGATAACACTAATATTATATATATATATATATATATATATATATATATATATATATATATATATATATATAGTATGTCTCAATTCTAAAATTCTAGGTAATGCAAAACTTTTGGCTGTAACTGTACAGCACAGTACAGTAAAATCAAATAAATAATCTAGCACACTTTCCTTTTATTTTGGCCTATAGGCTAACAGTAACACAAAACCAATCATGCTGCTGCATTACACATAATGTACAATGCTAGATAAATAAATAAATAAAATAAATAGGATGTTAAATTGAAACTAAACGATGTTAGCGCATTTTCTTTTACCTTAGCCTACTTAGTACACAAAACAGATCACGGTGCTGCATTAACACGTTATGACAATACCTTATATATATATATATATATATATATATATATATATATATTGCACACATTTTCAGAAATAAATCATTTTAAAATGTACATAGAAAACTGTGTAGCGTACAGGTGGCTACAAGTAACACACAGCCTACCTACTAATTTTGTTTTCTTTCCGCTTAAGTCGAACTTTCTTTTCATTGTAAAAAGCAATTAAAGACATCAAATTCAGAATATTGTAGTCCATATCTTGCATTCCACACTACTGGAGTCTATCAGTATTTCTGAAAGCTTCTTGGTCTTTTCCAACCGATCAATCTCAGTTTATTTAAACTCCGTAGAGTATGTTTATATGCCCTCTTTTAATCATGTTCTTTGTAGCAATATATGTGGAACCTATTGTTATGGATAGTGTTTCCTGTTTAAAGGTTCCTAGTTTTTGAGAACAGTATAGTGTGACACACATATGAGCGCAGAGAAAGTGGGCATTGTAAGAACTGGCAGTAGAAATTAAAGTTTCCTATCAAGTATGAAATGTAACCATTACCTTATGGGTATTTATCCTTAAAGACCCTGTAACCTGAATAGATCTAATAGACGATCATCTGAGCACCAAATCTGGTGGTGAACCTCAACCCCCGGTAGAGATTAATCTTTTGGTGTTTTTGGGATAGAGTAGGTCCTAATACATCCATCTAGGGTGGGTACGTCATTGGCAATGTGGAAAAATAAAAAAATACAGACCATATTCCATGTAATTACCTGAAATTAATATTTTAAAAACTATACAGAGGTTGTATTACAAATGACAATAACTGGGATTTTACATACTAAATTAACACAAGAGTGGTATCAATGCATTCAGCAAGGCCTGTGTTTTTGTTTAATATATCACAGTTATGAATAATATAATCATGTCCTGTACATTGTTTTGTTTATTTTATTTTAGAACGGAGTCCCCTCCGCCCATGTGCAGTGTATTTTGTATTTGTTTTGTTTTATGATTTGTTTTATTATATTTAAATGTATGACGGCGAGCGCCGCAGGATTTATTATTTATGTAAAGATGACGGCGTACCGCCATGGTATTGTTTTGTTTATTTTTAAAACGTCCTGGCAGAGGCGAGATCGGTGCTCGTCCTCTGCAAGGAGTAATGAAAAAAAAACTCGTGCAGAAGGTGGCCATCTCCAGAATTAATTAAGTGATTAATTTTGTTGTTAATCGGGAGATGGTCACCTGTTATAAAAAGCCTGCAGCTCTCTAGCTCGGTGTGGGTGTTGTAGGTGGGAGTTCAGAGGAGGAACGAGAGCGGAGAGAAAACGAAACAAAACGAAACTTAAAACTCCAGGAACAGTGAAGGCATTTGCTCAGCCTGACCTGGGTTTTGTTATTTATTTTGTGTTCGAGATTTATTTTTGTTTACTTGTTTTATTTCTGCTCTGCGAGCAAGTGTTTATTTTTGTTTAAATATTTATTTTTGGATTATTTAAATAAAACGGCGCCCGCGCCACTGCCCCGTACCTTTTGTTTTTGTTGTGCCTTCTTCTGGTCTGACGTCACCACTCGTCATTCCTGTCACACGTGGTGTAAGAAGTGGGATCTCAGCGCCTCCTAGACGCAGGCAGAAGAGGGTACTGCAGCTTTTTCATTTTTTTTGTTTTTATTGTGTGGAGAAAGGAGGGTGAGGAAGAAGGATGAGAGGAAAGAGGAGGATGAGGAGACAGCAGCCGCTGCAGCAGCAACAGCCGCAGCAAGTCTGCCTTACCTGCCTGTTGGGGGAGGAGTGGTGTTTCAACTGTGGGGAGCCATGGCACATTTCCCCTGGCACCTTCCCCATATGGCAGGAGGAGGGGACACAGACAGAGGTGAGGAGGAGGAGGAGGCAGAGAGGAAAATTGGAACGAGGGGAAGAGGAGTGGTGCACCAACTGCATGAGGTACGGGCATGAGGAGCACCACTGCCTGGAGGTCTTCCAAGACACGGACCTGGAGTGGGAGGAGCCCGAATGTCCTGCGCCTGGAAGGGAGGAGCCCGAACGTCCTGCGCCTAAAAGGGAGGAGCCCGAACGTCCGGCGCCTAAAAAGGGAGGAGCCCGAGAGTCCGCAGCCCAAGAGGGGGGAGTCGGTGCGTCCGCAGCCCAAGAGGGGGGAGTCGGTGCATACACAGCCCTGGTACCTGCCAGCAGAGGGGGAGTTCCTGCTGGTTCCACCTCCGCCACCCTGGGAGGACTGTGTGTCGCTCCCACCTCCACCAGCAGAGGGTGAGTGCCTGCTGGTTACACCTCCACCGCTGTGGGAGGATTGTGTGTCGCTCCCACCTCCGCCAGCAGAGGGAGAGTTCCTGCTGGTTCCACCTCCGCCGCACTGGGAGGACTGTGTGTCGCCTCCGCCAGCAGAGGGAGAGTTCCTGCTTGTGCCACCTCCACCTCCATGGAAGGACGATTTGACGCTCCCACCACCACCAGCAGAGGGAGCATGCCTGCTGGTTCCGCTTCCACCACCGCCAGCAGAGGGAACATGCCTGCTGGTTTCCCTTCTGCAGCCAGAAGGGGAGGAGCCCCTGCCACCTTTGCAGCCAGAAGGGGAGGAGCCCCTGCCGCCTTTGCAGCCAGAAGGGGAGGAGCCCCTGCCGCCTTTGCAGCCAGAAGGGGAAGAGCCCCTGCCGCCTTTGCAGCCAGAAGGGCAGGAGCCCCTGCCGCCTTCGCAGCCAGAAGGGCAGGAGCCCCTGCCGCCTTCGCTGCCAGAAGGGGAGGAGCCGCCTTCGCTGCCAGAAGGGGAGGCGTCACCTTTGCTGCCAGAAGGGGAGGAGCCCCTGCCGCCTTGGCCGCCAGAAGAGGAGGAGCCCCTGCCGCCTTGGCCGCTAGAAGAGGAGGCGCCCCTGCCGCCTTTACCGTCAAGAGGAGAGGAGCAGGAGCTACCTCTACCTCCACCACCACCACCATTGGGAGAAGTGGAGCTCCTGCTGTCGCCTTCATGGCCAGGGGCTCCCCTCCCGCCGTCGCCAGTTTGCCATCGCCTGGGCCGGCCTGCTGCTCGGCATCGTCTGGGGTTGCCTGTGTCTCCCTTGCTTCTCCTAGGGTTGCTGCCGGTCCTATGTCGCCTACCGAGGGTCCGCTGCTGCTGGGATCCTGGGATCCTGCTTCGCCTGAGGTCGTCGAGGGTCCTGCTTCGCCTGGGGTCACTACACTATGGCCGGAGCCCCACAGAGGGGAACTGCCGGCCATGAAGAAGGGGGGGAGGTCAGGAGACCAGCACCCCCAGCCGCACTTTCGCGGCAGGATAGAGCGTGGCGGGAGCCCCGGAAGAGGGAGCTGCCGGCCACGAAGAATTGGGGGGTGCCAGAGATTCCACCATGGCCACCCCCCAGAAACAACTTGCTTCCCCCTCTTCCGGGACTTTGAGACTGAGGGGGGAGGTGGCCGTTGGGGCCATGTGTGCGTTGCACAAGGGGGGGATATGTAACAGGGCGAGGTGCCCTGTACATTGTTTTGTTTATTTTATTTTAGAACGGAGTCGCCTCCGCTCATGTGCAGTGTATTTTGTATTTGTTTTGTTTTATGATTTGTTTTATTATATTTAAATGTATGACGGCGAGCGCCTCACCGCTCGTCATTCCTGTCACATGTACATATTCTGATTACCTAAAATCTATGCAAGTTATACACCTTTTAAACACTCTTTATTTCTCCATTATGTTAAACATTATGTTTTTCAATATTTTCAGAGGTAGAAGAAATACTATTATCTATGCTCTCGGACGTTTCATCCTGTATATGTAACATGTTGCTTTAGGCCTATTATATCAGCTGAATCAACCTTAAGCTTCCTCAATGAAAAAGCATTTTCAGCAACTATTAAGTATTTTTCTGAATTTATTGTTACTATGGGATGACTCTTTGTATTATACCTTTAATTACCTCCAGCAGAATATTAATGATTTCCTCTAGAAAAATATGTATAATTATATAATGCATTATTTATTTCATTATACAAATAACAATACTGTTCAGTATATTAAAACCCGAAACGCAGCAAGGATTTCATTCCATTTAATATAATTCCATTTCATATTATTCACTCTCCTCATCCTCTTCATCACTACTATGGGCAATAGCTTGCTGTTCATCATCTTGTGTATTAAATGGATTAAGGCACTCCTCTGATGCCATGCAGCCACAAGATTCAATACATGATAGGTTGTTGGCCTTACACTGGTAAGTGCTTCTGGTGCAAGCAGACACTCCACACTTACAGGACAGGAGTTCCATAACTGCTTCTGGAGCTTGCATCTTCTTCATATACACTGGCACAAGAAGTCCATGCTTATCATGCTCCCATCCATTACCTAGTGGCGATGGAATCTCTGCAGATGCACTGTCAGATCTTTTCCAGATGTAGGTCTGGTAGTTTGCCCTCTGCAAGTGAAGTTCAAGACTGTCAGTAGTGGGTGGAAGAGATGCATTAAGTAGCTGCTTCTTACAGTAGAGCTCATATCTTAATGTATCTACCTCTTTACTCTTAGTTTGTGAGGTACCATATAAAGAAACTACAAAAGCTTCACATCCTTTCACAATTTCAGCAGAGAGATTAAGGTCTAACCCCAGTTGTCCTAGTGATGCAGCATACTTGACTGTGAAATTCTGAAGATGTTTAAGTGGCTTAAGTTTGCCTATCCCTACCATGGCGCTTGTTGTATCACATCCGGATATGGCATGTAAACCTGGGAGGGCATCGACTATATAGTTAAGGCTCTCATTCAGGGTGTGTATTGGGATGAATCTTTTTCGTTTTCCTGAACCTGTGAAGAACCAGAACTGCTCTGCATGTATCCTCTTTTGGAAGTAAATCATTAGTAAATCATTCCCCCGGGATCGAACAACCTTAAGTTGGCTACTTGTGTTCTCTCTCAGGCTGCCAGCTTTGTTTGAAGTTGAAAATAAAAATTAGTTGTTTTATTACGAAAATTATACATAATTAATGGTAATTGAGTGTTTACTGTTTTGTATGAGAACGACATTTTTCTCGGTGTGTGTTTTTTTCTGGTTTTTTTCACAGAAATATGAACGCACCTGTTGGACCGAGAAGTGCGCTTTGGGTTAAAACTGCTTGCAACAAAGATGACCCCCAAACTCTAGTTTAAGTTTTGATGAGAGACTGCAAGGGTCAAGCTCATGTAATCCCAAATTTCCTTTTAGTTGGTTCTTTGAGCCTATTAGCATAACCTCTGTTTTAGCTGAATTCAACATTAAAACAATCTGTGACATCCAATGCTTGATGTCTGTAAGGCAAGTACCAAACAACACCCAGGCAGTAGAAATTACTGGCTTTAGGGACAAATATAGCTGGATATCATCGGCATAGCAATGGAAATTCACTCCGTGTCTGCGGATAATGCCACCTAACAGTAGCATATATAATGAAAACTACAAGGGACCTAGAATGGAGCCCTGTGGAACACCACCGACAACTGATAATGCTGATTTTACCTCTCCAATTGAGACAAACTGAAACCTATCAGAAAGATAAGATTTGAACCAGGATAGGACAAGGCCAGACAGTCTCACTGTGCTTTCAAGACAATTCAGTAGGATGAAATGGTCTACAGTATCAAATGCAGCACTTGGATCTAGAAGAATTAAAACTGATGGAAAGCCAGAGTCAGAGCTTATCACCAGATCATTCACAACTCTGACATCTCTGTGCTATGTGCAGCATGAAAACCATATACCAGCTACCATATACCATTAAGAGTTAGAAATTGTTTTAATTCAATTGCAACAACTGTCTCTAGAAACTTATCTAAGAATTGTAGGTTGGAGATTGGTCTATAGTTATTGAGGGCTTTAGGGTCCAAATTGTGTTTCTTAACCCTTTGCGGTCCATTTATTCAGCGCCTGTCAGGTGCGTCAGGTCCAATTTATTTTCACACAAACTGTTGATTTTACATGCGATGTTTAAAAGTAATTTTATTCACAGTAAAACAGGTTTAAAAGGCACTGCATATCAACAGGACACTCAGTACTGCATCTCCAGCCCTTCCCCACTCCTTGTTCGCTGTATTTATCACATATCTCTTCATAGTAATGCATACTGGTAAATCATCTCCTGATCACTCATTTTATCACCAAACTCCTCAATAATGCGATCCAAGTCATTATTTTACTACTATAACATCTCAAAAAGCTTGGCAAATGTCCTCAATTTTCTTTAAGCGCTGGATGCGAAAGCAGCTATCTTGTTTGTTTATGTCTGTGGTGAAGGGACTATGTGTTTTTCTCAGATCCACCTCCATTTTTTTTCAGCTTCTATAGACCTCTCTCGGCCACTGAAAACTTTTCTCTGCTTTTTCCTGAGAAAAAATGACTAGGGACCTGTGCTTGACGTCTTTTTGACCCTGTCCAACATCGGACCGGAAAGAAAATTTGTAATGTCGGACCTGGTCCGACATAGGACCGCAAAGACTTAAGCATAGGCTTTACCACAGCTACCTTAAGTGCTGAGGGAACTATACCGGAGGAAAGTGAACCATTTATAATTTTTTTGTTTGGGTATTAATAACAGCAAGAACATCTTTTTATTGTTTTGTAGGAATAGGATTAATCAAAGAAAAAGCCCCCATAGTAGCCTTAATAGGTATAGTTGGTATAATTGTGCTGGAGCCCTCCTTAATAGAAGATGTCTGTAGAATATAATTTCTGATATTTTATTTTTAAAGAAATGTAAGTCATTGCAGCTGTGAGAGGAGCCAATGTCAAGGGTAGGACTATTAGGGCAATGATTAATTAATTTAACTAGGGTACCAAAAAAAAATCTAGGGTTATTTTTATTTGTTTCAATTAAATTAGAATAATATGATCATCTAGCCAACGCCAGAGCCCTCCTAAATTTAACCAGGTGGCCCTTCCAGGTGATCAACGTGCAATTTAGATTCCTGCCATCTCTGTTCTAGTTTACGACACTCATATTTCATCTTATGAGTTGTATGATTAAACCACAGTGAGCTTTTTTTAAGACACTCTCTGAGTTTTGCTTGGCGCTACAGTATCTAAGATACCAGTCAAGGTGGTGTTGGAGGTATTAACCAGCTCATCTACTGATGAGGACTCAGAGAGTGGTAATGAGCTCAAGACATCAGAAAGCTTAACAGCAGTTGAGAAATTAATTACCCGGGATTTAAATGTACGATCCACAGTCTTTGTAGATACTGGCAGATTCACCTCAAAAAGAATGGCAAGATGATCAGAAATAGAAAGATCTAGGATTATGACGTTCTTAACAGCTCAACCACGAGTAATAACCAGATCTAACGTATGGCCACAATTATGCGTAGGACCTTTGACATGCAGGATACAATCTAAGGAATCCAGTAGCCTCAAAAATTCCAAAAGGTTAGAATCAGAATCAATGTCAACATGAAGGTTAAAATCACCCAATGAAAGAAGCCTAGCATATTTGACTGTCAACATATACAGTATAGCTGATCCCCAAATTCAATCAGAAATAGTGGGTTTGACTTAGGTGGTCGATAAATAATTACAATATGAACAGATAATGTCAAGGTTAAAACTTCAAAAGATGAATAACCTTCACCATTTCCTGTTTGATTCTAAGTTCACTATGGAAAACAGTAGCAAGTCCACTTCCCCGCCCAGTAGAGTGAGCTTTCTGGAAAAAAGAATAGTTAGGTAGAGAAGCCTCGATCCAAGCCAAGTTTCAGTTAAAGAGAGAATATCAATGTTGTAATCCTTAAAAGGAAAATATCAATGTTGTAGTCATTAACAGAGCCTTTTTAGACAGAGACCTGACATTAAATAAACCTAGGTGTAAACTGGTCCAATCAAGAACATGTGATTGAGGGGTAATAGGAATTTGATGAAGGTTACTGTAGCATACACCTGTGTTTATTCAGTGGGTAGTGGGAATAGCAGGAATTTTACATGCCTCTTTAGATTCCCTCCTTTCCCCAGTACCTAGCTATTAGTAGCTCCTCACTGGCCCAGGCGACCTGCTCAGTCAGACGCGGGGCACATTGTGGCATCCCAACACACTGAGCATGCGGCTCTGGGTCTGGCCCCTGAATGACAACATTTGAGCCTTCTGGGGCTTTCCAACAGGGTTATTGACACCCTGCAGAATGCCAGAGCAGCATCCATATGTTCCCAGTATGGGTACAAGTGGAGCGTTTTCAGATGTGGTGCTTCCCTAAGGGCTTTGACCCTACAACCTGGCCCATCACAGTTATACTGCAATTTTTTGCATGACCCGTTTGATGAGGGGAATCCCACTCTACATTAAAGGTCTATTTGGCAGCTATTTCAGCTTGCCATATCAAAATTGATTCAGTCTCCCCAGGAGCTCAGCTTTCTGGCGGGGCAACACATTTTGGAAGTGGTTAGGGGGCTTCGGCCGCCTATGAAGGACACTGTTCCTCGCTAGAGGTTAAATGTGTTGCTTAATACACTCTAGAAGCCTCCATTTGAGCCCACGCATTCAGCTGAGCTCAAATGTTATCGCTCAATCGACTGTTTGCTTGCTATCACCTTTCACAAAGCAGGTGAGCGAGATGCAATGTTTCTCCTTAGTGAGAACCTGTTTAATTTTTACAGAGGCCAAGACAAGGGTTACACTCTGTACCGATCCTGCCTTTTGTCAAACACTATCTTGGCATTTCTTGTCAACCAGTCTGTGTCTGGAGGTTTTTTCCACCTCCTTCCAGCCTTACAGGGAGCTGCAGCTCCATACGCTCTGCTCAGTGTGGTCTCAGGGTTAGGGTTAGGGTTCTGGAGGCCGAAAGAAAAAAAGCATAGCTCTAAACAGTTTGCAACAAGATGAAAACTTGCACCTAATGAGGCAGTCCGGATGATGTGTTGTCTGCGCTGGGGCGAAGTCTAAGCAGAGGATGTCCAAATGGATAGCAGACACATGCAGAACTGCCTATGAGCTGGCCAACTTGCCCCCTCCGTAAAAGCTCACTGTCCATTCCTTTAGGGGCATGGCAACTTCGTGGGCTTTATTCCAGGATGCATCTGTCAATGACATTTGCAATGCGGCAGGGTGGGCCACTCCCCATACCTTTACTAGGTTCTACAGACTTAGGTCGTGGACTCACAAAAAACCTGGCTTGGAACTACAGTATTAAGAGTGACATATATATATACCGAATATACCGGCACACCGAAGCCTGGCATTTTCCTAGAGCAACAAATAGCCTGCACACATAAAGTTTTCCAACAAACCTATCCTGTTGACACGAGTTAACAATGCAATTTAATGTATGCGTTACAAATAACAAAATACTTAAATTACGTAATTATTGGTTAATTAAACATAGATGTTTTTTATAATTGCTATTGGTATAAATACCTGTTCCTAAATGCAGAAATTGTGCTAGGAAATGATACCGTTAAGATGCATCTCATTCTCCACCTGGTCTGAGGCATGTGGTAATTATAATGCCGGTAAGGGTTAATTAACGGCACAATACAGATTTATGAATCAGACGAATAATATGCTAATGAGAAAAATGGTCTCTACGGGCATATTATTGTAACTTTGCGATGAGTGATGTTTTTTTGACGGTAAATGCTGTTTATGCATCACCGATGTCATGTTAAACACTATTACTGGAACGATAAAGGAGATGGTAAGTTTTATGCATATGGGCCTTAATGTCTTAAAATCTGTTGTTACAGTGTATTCTTGTAATTAGGTAGAGTCATGTATTGTTTTATAAAAATAAAAAAGGCATGTATCATCATCTATTTTTGTGACATTTGAAAGGGATTAGAGATTAAGGATCTGATAAAACCTAGCCTGTATAAAGGGAAAGGATTGTAATATACACCATATCATGGTAATTTTCAAAAGTGGCAGAATAAGAACTCAAAATAGTGTATATACATAAAATGTTCTGACTTTTAAGGATCTCCAATTAAAAATAATCATATACTAAACCAGGAGAAACAGCTCAAACAATTGGTCTTACATTTATTCCCTACCAAAAATGTTTACATTATATCCATAAGCGGATGCAAAGTGTTACAAAGGCAGTAGGAAGGAAAAAAATAGTGTTGGAAAATGTTATTAGACTCTTAACTTACATGATTGCAGTATAGCCCATGATCTCTTCTGTAAAAACAACTGTTCAAGCTTGTGTACAGTTTTTGAAAATTTGCATTTGTGATTATTTGTCATATTCAGTACCTATGTTAAAAGAACATTTTGACTTTTCATCTATGTGGGGGGAAAAAAAGAATCCATTTGAGAATGTTTTTGTTTGTTTGTTTGTTTACAAGTGTGCAAATGTGTGGGAAAGAGAAAAAAAACAAATATGGATGCCATGAGAGGCCTAGGCAAAGTGTCAAACTGTCTTATGCTATTAAAGACAAGATAACTAACTTTATGAAACGTGCCGTCAGAAATTACATTTTTAAATTGCACTAATTAAAACGGTAATGTTGAAACCCAAACAGAATACATGTTGCAATCCAGGGAAACTCAACAAAGCAGTAACAATTTGTCAGTAAACTGGAAATGCTAAACGGCTCCATTATTGAACCTTAGCATTTTTAAGACAAAAAAAGAAAGATAAAACAATTTATTGTTCTATTTATTATTCAGCAATAATGTTTGCTCCTCTGTGGAATTGAAGTCTGTATTTAGCTGTCAGTATCATTTTGGGAGAAAAATGATTGACATTTTGTTCTTGAGAAGAAGACGTCTTTTGTCAGGTCACATTACTTAAACATTCAAGAGAACATTCAGGAGATTACACTTCCTATAAAATATGCAAATACATTTTTTGCTATGAGGCAAACATGGAAAAGTAGTGCTGAAGGGTTCATCTTGCTTTCTCCAAAATAATACTGTTTAATTTCCTTCCCAAAGTATATATTAACAAAACCCCAACAGCTTGATTTTACAGAGTATTTATATTTAGTGCGTCCTCAGCTCATTGGTATGCTGTTATTTTTACAGTGGTCTGTTATTTTTAATGGTCTCTATAATAAGCAATATTGCATGAAATTCAGCTATTCTTACACCGCTTACCCTAATACATTTATGTCCCACCTATGATCACTAATAATTGGACAGCAGCAAAACCAGGGCTTTGACTTCCTCATTGGTTAAACTCCCAAGACCTTCAACTAAAACGGAGAATACCTTCAATGGTTTATGTCCCGCCTCCGCTCACTTATGATTGGACTGCTGCACAGAAAATGCAGTTCTTCTATTCGTTGATTTTATTTTATATTAAAAAAAAAAAAAATCTGCAAGATTAAATTGTAAAAAAAAAAAAAAAGAAGAATCTGCGATCAACTCTTTAGTTAATTAATCGGTCCGATTAATCTGTTAATCAGAACAGCCCTACTATACATATATATTAGTGGTGGCTAGTGGGCAAAAAAACGGGGAGGCAGAAAAAAGGCAGCTGCAGTAGAATCGTATTATTGTATTCTAACACTTCATATCTTCTTAACGTTTTACCCCAATTTGGCTGGTAAACACATTTTCTCTACTAGCCAACAGAGAAAGGAAAACAGTAGCCCATCATAGTTTATTCAAATAAACGTAACTGTTACACACTGCCAGCATATGTTTAAAAATGCACTGTATGCAACATGAATATAGCATTTAGATTTCAAGACAATGTCACTAACATACTTTGCATACAATATTTTCTAAACAAAAGTTGTTAAGGCAGGAGAAAGGCAGACAAAAATCAAGCACAGCCTATCAACGTAATTTGCTCAACTTAAATAAATTACCAACAAAAAATGATATACTGTTCTGTACCAGTGGCAGCTGCTGACTTCTAAGTGCAAAAAAAAGGAGCTTCATGAATTTATTTCTTGATCTCTTCTAGCACAGTAAAGGAAATGTATGATTTTTAACATCCTAGTAAATACGGTTGCTTGTTCAATGTGAGCAGTAACTCGTTCAAGTAAGTCGTCATAGCAAGCAATTGTTTCTCTAAGTTCCCTGTAGTTTCCCCTGTTAAGTGAATCTGGTGTTTCATCGTGACCATGGAATGCTACTTCCTGCCGAGCTAGATATGGTGTGATGTTTTATAGACTTGTTTTATAGACTTTAAGAGATAGAGTTTTTTATAGACTTTTTTAAATCAGTAAATCCATACTTTGTCCATGTTAGCAAACGACCACAGTTCCTTAAAAGTAAACAAGGCCAGCAAGACGATTATTAGCTGTACCCCTGTTCAGCCAATCTGCTCTGTATACCAACAAATCTGAAATGACCTGTTCTTGTTAGAATTTTTCATTTCTTTAGTGGCATCCCTTCAGATTTATAAGAAGTTTTTCTGTGTAATCTATCATGGCAAACTGAGTCATTTGATCAACAATGTTATCCTTCATTCTACCTTAAAAGGACACGTTCCAAGGGCAAATAACACCATAAAACACCTGTGTTTAAATATATTATGTTTTTTAAATTTTCCTACCATTATGATAGATTTTTTTCTGGTCACTTTAAAAAATGTCCTTCAGAAAATAAAATGATTCCATTTACATTATTCAACACTTCACTCATAATTGTGTATACTCAGTACAGTGTGCTTCAGCAGAGGACTGGAGAATGTGAGTAGCTCCTCTGTATAAAACCAGGGATAAGACTAGATCATTTGCCATTGCTAGTACTGTGGTTAATAGCAGATAGGAGTTTATACTGGTAGTTTGCCTCCTCTGAGGAAAAAAAAACCTCTCTGGGCTCCAGAACTGCTGTTAATATAACAATGTTGACTCTAGGGTTTAAGTTAAAATAACATTTTTTAAATTTCATACAATAATTGTATTGTGTTTTATTGAACATTATTACATTATAATGATACACAACAACATATAGATAGATAGATAGATAGATAGATAGATAGATAGATAGATAGATAGATAGATAGATAGATAGATAATTGCAGACAATTGCAGTATTTGGGCAGTTTAAAAAAAATAGAAAAACCACAAAGAAAGTGATTTGTATAATTTCTAATTGTTGTATTGAAAGTGTGACAATTCTGACACTGATTGACAGTGTCAGTCTCATTCTGGACTTTTTAGCCCCGTCCTCTAGTGCAAAAGAAGATACCAGTTATGAAGTTGTTGTTTAAACAGGTCGGTGCCTGTATCTTTAGTGACAAAAGTTTAACAAAATAAGCAAAACAAAACAAAGTCTATCTCTGTCTTGGAATTACTAACTAAACTGTGAAGATCCGCTGTCTAATAACCGGGCAGCTAAGCTGCTTACCAGCCACTTCAGAACACCCAAATCTTCATACTGAATTGATAATAAAATGGTTACCTTGTACAAAAGGTTCGTGGGGGGTCCTTTCAGCACCTCAGCTTTAGCCAAGCACCAAACAAGAACTGAGCAGGGTTTTTGCCTTGCTTAAATACCAACCTTTTAACACAGGTGAAATCAATTACACAACCCTTGGTAAGTGCAGACTGGCCCGTGTAAATTCAGGCGTTCTGGGAAATGTAGTTAAGATGGTCGGTTTAATCAGCAGGACTACATTTTCCTTTTGGTATTTTTTTTAAATAGAATACATACTGCTCATTATACGCAGCTTTATATATCTTCCCTCGACCACAGTGCCCAAAGTAGAGATTCAGCTTATAATAAAACAACAAATTATTACACAACATGCATAAAATGAAAATAATATGCAAAAGCTAATTCCATACTTTGACAAAAGTATTTGGGCACCTTTAAATTAGTATTTTGTGTGTCCACCTTTGCTTCCTTTACAGCTTGCCGTCTTTTTTTTTGTATTTTGAAAACAGTTCCTGGCATCTTTCTGGAGATATTTGTGCCCATTCTTCAACACATACAGCTTTGAGTTCTGGGATTCAAGTCTGGGGACTGAGATGGCCAATCCATAACTGTAATCTTCATTTTTTCAGAAATTCCTTTGTAGACTTTGCAGAATGCTTAGGGTCATTATCATGCTGGAATACAAAGTTCTGTCCAATAAGCCTTCTAGCACTGCGTAACAAATGAGAGTGTAATGAGAGTGCTTGATATTTTGCAGCATTCCTTGATCCTTCTACAATACAAAGAGTAAGAAAAACAAGCCCAAAAACAAACCCATACCATCACACAACCTCCACCATGTTTAACTCTGGGCATGATGAACTTTTCTTTAAATTCTTCTCCTCTCTTCCTTCAAACATTTTGTTGCTGTCTTGGTGATAAAAGTTATATTTTTGATGTGTTATAATTTAGTTGAAGAAATCATCAGTCTTCTTCAAGTATTGAATGGAAAACTCCAATTGCTTTCTTTTGTTTTTAAGTTTGCATCCTGTTTTCACCCATGGACATTCATCTTGTTAAAGTATCGTTGAATTGTTCGCTTGTGAATTTCTGACCATCTTCTCCCAATTCTTGAGTCAAATCTTTTGCAGTAATCCGAAGATATTGCTGTGCTGCTCGAACGATTCTTTTTCCTGATTTTGCAGAAATCATTCTTGGTCTTCCACACCTGGAGCTAGTTGCAGTAGTTCCTGTTCTCCTGTGTTTGCCAGTAATAGCCCACACAGTGCTTTTTGGTAAATCGAGTCTTTCTGCTATTCTGGTAGTTTCACCTTTTTCGTTTAGTTGTATCACGGCCATTTTCAGATAGTTGCTGTACTTTTTAGTTTTAACCATTTTTGTAGCTTTTTTAATCACAAATTTAGTTTTCAGCACTTGCTTGTATATTTATTCTATAATTATCATCAGGTGTTGGTTTTTAATCATGATAATTGTCAATAATTAGCAATGAATGGGTTTCATACGAAATATGTTCATTGCCCAAATACTTTTGTCAAAGTATGAAATTAGTTTTTGCATGTTATTTTTCATTGTATGCATGTTATGTGTTAATGTGTTGTTTTATTATGAAGCTGAATCTCTACTTTAATTTATATCTTTCAATAGAACAATTAGAAATTATAGAAATCACTTTCATTGTGGTTTTTCTCATTTTTTTAACTGCCCAAATACTTTTGTCTACAACTGTATATATTACGGTTCATGTGTAAAATCGGTAAACCTATAGATTAACCGGTATATGTGTAGATTAACTAGCTCAGCTGTCAATCTATAAAATAACCGGTATATGTGTAGATTTACCAGCTCAGTGGTATATTTGCTGACTAATACCAAGTAAAAACAAGACTAAGAAAAATCATAAATTATTAAATGTTAAAAAGTAATCCGATAATAATGTTAAATCAAACCCAATTTTATTAACAGGGGGAAATCAATGTAAAGCAGGGGTCGAAATAAAAGGAATATATTTTATTATTTATTGTTTCATTATTTTTAAGTGGACTTGTACATTATAAGGAGCACGTATACATTATAAGATTCCATGGATGGTTTAATGGTTTGAGGACATAAGGTATCTTTGGAAAGAATATGACAACATGTTGAATTAATTTGTATTTTTATGTTTATTATAAAAACTTTTACCAGTTTTTTATAGATAGGATCTATATATAAAAAAAAAATAATCAGAACCGGCAACTAAATGCCTGGCAACTAAGAATTCCTTCTTCTTGTGCCCTCCACAATAAAGTATTTCATATAGAATTAACTGTCACCTCACCTGTTCCCTAGCCCATCTGTGTGGCTAAGAGAAATTCTTCAATTTAGTGAGCAAACTTAAGTTATTATTAGAAATGACAGGGGAACCTGATGAAATTGTACTTTCAATTGGAAAACAAAATTGCAATCAGGCCAACATGATTTCCTTGTGCTCAGACCATGCTAATGCTGCGTCAAAACATGGCCAAATGTATTTAAAAGCCATAATGGTATATTACCATGCAATCTTCTTTTTTTCCTTGCTAGTCCCTATTAATCTAGAACTTCAATTTGCATGTAAATGTGGTCAAGTTTCATATCATCAAAATACATGAGGCCTCCGAAAGAGGGAAGGGTGGGGGGAAAATAATGCATTGAAGTTTGAGGCGCAATTACTGACTGTTTATAAGGAATTTCAAAGAGGTCATTCCAACCCAGACTCTGAAAATGAGGAAATCAACAGGGAATAATATCAATATAGCAACAGTGGGAGTTGAAGTTAGTCCCAGGTGTTAGAAGGCCAGATGATTAATAGAGAGGGAGTGAGGGGCCTCTCACCCAGAAGGACTGAGCTGGACCTACGAGCTCAATAACTGAGATTTTATATATATATATAGGGGGAGAGAGAGAGAGAGAGAGAGAGAGAGAGAGAGAGAGAGAGAGAGAGAGAGGAGCTCCCCTGGTTCCCACTTTAACAGCTTCAGAATCTAGTTCCACAGAGAATAGGTCATTGAGAGTGAAAGAGAGCTACAGAGGGATAGAGAGGGGGGGAGAGGGGAGAGGGGGGGGGGGAGCAGTGTTCAAGGCTTAATTGGTTACCCCCAACCTCACAGATCCCATCAGTATTTTATATGCAGTTTAACCTTTCTAATGCTTAGATACCCCTGGCTTTGACAGTTTGTAACAAGCAAAGAGCTTGCATTCTTATTTTAGTCAACTTCAGTAAAAAAAAAAAATATATATATATATATATATATATATATATATATATATATATATATATATATATATATATATATATATTTATTGTAGACATTATGCTGTATACAGTTTCCCAATGCACATTTTTGTATAACAATATTATACCCAATACAAGCAGAGATGTACAGCTTTGTCCAAACATTCTGCATCACCTAGAATTTTAGGATTGAGAGATAATACAAACATATATAAAATAAAAACATTATTTAGATATAATGGACATAATATGAACTATATGAACATAACTTAGATCTTTTATTTAACATTATGTAATCAAAGGAACAAAGAAAGCGATTTAGAAATCTAAATGTTAGATTTCAAAATGTCACATTTTTCAATTTCTGTCAGTTTTTATTGAAGTATATGGAAAACTATAATTCAATATGTTAAAGTAACATTATTCAGCAGGTTTTATTTGACTTTATGAAGAAAATTTGTTAATTATATAGGAGTAATTAACTAAAGAGTTGATCACAGATAAATGTTTTTTTACAATTTAATCATGCAGAATTTTATTTTTGTATATAAAATAAAATCAACCAATAGAAGATCTGCAATTTCTACAGGGCAGTCCAATCATAGGTGAGCAGAGGCAGGACATAAACAGTTGAAGATCTTTAGTAGGTTTAACCAATGGGAGAGTCAAAGATCTACCCCTTGTTATGCTGGTGTCCAACCATGAGTGAGCAGAAGCGGGACATAAATATGCTAGGGTAAGGCTGTAAGAATAGCTGAATTTCACAAGATATTGCTTATTATAGAGACTGTTTTTGAGAATTATATTGAGAACATGGAAGTAATATTTCTAATTGCTTTTTACAAATTAAAAAAAAGGTTGTAAGACAACAGAGACAGTGTAATTGATTTGGTTACAAATTATTTTTCAAGAAGAACTTTCTCAGATAAAATGTAGGTATACACCACAAATGCCCGAACTGACACAGGAAGGGAAGGGATATAATCGTCACTTCCAAAATTCAAATTATGAGGTTTACCGGTAGCTGTCAATTAAAAAAGGTATACTGCTGGAACTGTATGTTGTTCAGTACAGGAAAGGCATAATGGAACAGCACTGGCTACAGCAATCTAGGATGACGAAGTCAGCACAAAAACATGAGCGTTCCCAAAGTCACGTGCGAGCCACTGTAACACTAAAAACTTTTGAACATATCCGGATTGATGTTCAACTGGATGAGCAGAAGTGTAGAGATACAATACATCACAATGAGCAAGTAAGAAAAAATCATGAGGTTCTTAAACGGTTGATTCTGTTGTTTACCTTGGCAAGCAAGAACTGACATTCAGAGGGCACAATGAAGGCACCAATTCCTCAAATAGAGGTCATTATGTGGAATTACTTTCTCTGATTTCTGACTATGACAGCATGTTAAGCAATCACTTGTCAATAGCCTCAGTATTCTCAGGTACCTCTAACAAGATGTAGAAGTACAGGAAGGAAACCAAGTATGTAGCTATAATGGTAGATTAAACAACCGATGTTGGAAACGTAGCTCAGCTGTCTTGTGTTGTCAGGCATGTGACTGACAGTGGCCCGAAAGAACGGTTGTTCTGTGAAAATGTGTGAGGAGGAGTAAAATCATAAATATAAACTATTGGTACGCATGCTGGTTATAAACCAGCAAGATACTTGTTTGTTTGTTCTGTGTTCTGTTTGTTTGTTTTGGCCATTGTGCCTTTTGCTTTGTATCAGTGTTTGTGTTTTTGTTGAAACTTTTTATTTTAATAAAGAAATGAGCACGTCTGCGTCTCGCACCGCAGTACTTGCCTGTTATGGTTTCATTTCTGGTCTGACGTCATAGACCCAAGCTATCTTGTCACAGTACAGTATACAGTATATATGAAAATATTACTCAACAGCCATAATTGTGTATCCATTTTCATCCAAAGAATAGTGAGGTTTAAAATCCACCTCAACAATACATGACTAACCTTTGAATAAAGATCTCTCAAAGCTGTCTAGCCCTTTCAAGTCTATTTACAAGCACTAAAAGTGAAGCTTTTAAGCTTGCCTAAAGGTAATGATGTGGTTAATGCCATTGCTTTAGATTTACAGATCTTAGCTTACACTAGAAAGTAATTTTAACTGGTTAATAATAAGAAGAAGAAGAAGAAGAAGAAGAAGAATGCCTTAGTAGCTGTAAAGTGAATAAACTGTTATTTTTAAGGAAAGACAAAATCCATACTGGACTAACTTGAGGAAAACAAATGTCCTGAAGCATCAATATCTTTGAAACTAAACTAAAACCATGAGAAATGAGATCCTGTTTTGTAAAAGCACTTGTTTGTGAAATTAACATCTTGCTCACAGTCTCTATTTCCTAATGTAGTCGTTTAATGTTACTCTGTGTAATTTTATTTTCTTTAAGCCCCATATTGACCTTTGAAAAATCAATACGACTTGCTTAGAACAAAATATATATTCTACAGTAGCCTCAGCTCAAGCTAAACCTGCCGAATGAATAAAGCACTTAAGGAAAAGACTGTATAATTAAGTGCAGTCTAGCACTTGAATCTCCCACTGCACAGAGCCACTTATTAAGTGAGTGAAACCCACCATCATTATCCAGTAAAAAGTATGATGATTGGCTGCTCCATGTCATGCCTCTGGTGGCCAGCTTTGTCACAAATGTGGAAAGGAGAGCTCACTTTCTGTCAAAACTAGCTTTGCCAAATGTTATCATTTTAAATGCCATGAAAGAGAGGGAGCTGGGCCTAGGGGTATACACAGCCCCATATGCTAGTGACAGTGATACAAGTGTAATTCTAGACTATTAGAGTGACATATAAGATCATTTCTGCCCCAGAACATGAGACAGCTGAGGGGCTTATGCAGGGCAGGCTGTCATGCTATAAAAATGTAAGAAATTCTTAACCTCCCCAGCCTGATCCTCTGAATATTTTATTACAAAAAAAAGATTTATTAACCAGAGACAGGTACAGCACTGAAGGGCCAGGCACAAGACCTGGAGAGCAAGGTCTATACTATTAAATGTTTGTGTACCTCTAATACCACAATAACAAATTCCATGTAAACACTGATATTAAGGAGACGTTTTAGTTTTTAAATTTGAGTGACCAAATGAGCCACACATCTAGCTTAGACAATACAGTAAAGTTGCTAATGCATATTGAATTTAAGATCATTACTAAACCTTTACATTTTAACAATTGGCCCAAGGGCAATATTAATCCCAGTAATAGGGACCTTTTTGGATCCAATAAGTTTGCATATTATTATTATAAAATGCACCTGTATATAATATGTTCTTACACCTGCTTATTTACATGTATGTAACATATATGTGTTTAGTTAAAGTAGGAATCAACATGTAAAATAGATCAAATAAAGCCACTGTAACTACCAGCACAAAAAACAAACCCTCACAAGTGTGATGCATTTCCATATTGTAACATTCAAATGATTCAGGATGTTGCAAATCTTGAAAGTGTTTTTTTTTTTTTTTGTAGCTACCCCTGTAGAGGCAACTCAATGTTCTGCTAATGTCATTAAACAAGACGAAAAGTAAAATAAATAAATAATAAAGAAAATAGTTGATAGTGCACCTTTTATTATAACTTTTTTTTGTTTATTTGTCAAGAAGCCTGATAATATGTCTTGTCCAATCAGAAACAAATATGACAGAAATATGCATGGTATACCACTCCAAGGTAAACCTCAAGTGTGTGTTTATATAGCTTTATATTATCTTTTAATCAATTAATCTGAGTATGTGAGAAATTGATTAATTGTATATTTTATAAGAAATGCATATTGAAATTTAATTGAATAATACATGGACATCTGTTTCAGAGAAGTCAGTTATTTTTTGACAACTTATTTAAGGTGTTTTTTGTTTATGTTTCAATTAACAGATTGCATTAATCATCTTGTATTAATATTCCCTGGTAAATATGTATGTATGTATATATTATTTATGTATTTAATATTTAAAAGACTCTCTATTAAATTTTATGTGGTTATAATACAATTTAAACAACATGAATACTG